>NC_135406.1:8367620-8622620 GCF_051989625.1 Stigmatopora argus
ACAGGAAGGTCCGAACCTGGGGTCTCACGCTCGGTCTCAGAATTGTGAGGCCGATGTGTTAATCACTCAGCCGGCGCCATGTTCATTCCTTTGTTAGGAAAGAGCTTCCACATTTTGCACAAAGCCAAACACACTTAATTGTCTGCAATGTATTGTAATTAAGATGTGGGTTGCTTGAACTAACCTGGGATACCTATGATAACAAATCTGGTTGCATGTGCACTATTACTTGAATGGAGCCACAAACTAATTTGATAATTAAGTTTTCAGATTAAAAGACAAGGAGAGATGTGTTTAGCAAACAAATTCTTTCATCTTTTCCAAGAACGACGGCACATTTGACTTTCAATCCCATTAGAAATCCGACATGCACCAAAGCGTTTCAAAGCCTCAGTGAGTCACTAACTTGGCATAAAAGCAGGCCATTGAAAAACACATCAAACCATACATGCATTGAACAGAAAAAGTCGACCAGTATATTGGTTTGAGCAATATTTTAATTTGTTTACCACAATAAATGTTTTGCATTGTTACTAAATAAAACATCCATTCAGTCATCATCCGCACCGCGTTCCCTCACAAGGTTTGCTGGACCCTATCCCAGCTGACTTCAGGGCGAAAGGCAGACTACACTGTGGACCAGGGGTAGGGAACCTATGGCTCGGGAGCCACATATGGCTCTTTTGATGGGTGCATATGGCTCTCCGCTAACCTGTGAGGTAAACTATGGTGCGCCTTATAATCAAACTTTTTTTTCATAACACTTTTCTGCATGGATATTCTAATTGATTAGCAACAATGTAATGTTAAGTTAATCCTTAGGTATCTCCAAATTCAGCTTTCAATAAAAAGGCATCTGTAGTCACATCTCCATTTAATTCTTGCAAGAAGAGAATACATCCACCCGCGTGTCCGGTCAAGATCATTCTAACAACTCGAAGTCCCTTTTGCTAATTTATTCATAAGATTTTAACGCCATGCCCCACAGAATTCTAAACATTCGTAGAGTCTCACAACAATTTTGCACAGTTATCAAAACAATTGTAGGTCCTGTCGAATCTTCCCAAGCGCGTTTCGATGCGAACCCTTCAGTGAAGAGGTGCTTCCCAAAACAGTCCATGGTTCCCAAGAGCGCTTGTTGTGAGACCATCTTCCGAAGCCGAAAACAGTCCTCAGTTCCCAAGAGCACCTGTCGTGAGTCCTCCGAAGCCGAAAACAGTTCGCACTTCCCAAGAGCAATTGTTTTGAGACCTCTCCATGCCCATGGCCATTCCCTGTCCTCTTGATGTGAACCACAGTCCTTACTTTAGCAAGGCATGCATTAAAATGGCTTTTATTAATGCCAATAACTCTAACATAAAAGCACAGCGTTCAACACATATATATATATATATATATATATATATATATATATATATATATATATATATATATATATATATTGTTTAATATTGTTACACATTCAGGATGAGCATTACTATTCCTAATAAGCAAATATATTGATTAATATAGTAAGCATGTTTATAATAAGGCTTTCTATTCCTAAATAAGCATTGCAAACACATTTATAATAATGATTACTCCAACATGTAACAATGTTGTCAAAAGACTTTTTGTACTTTAAAAGTCGTAAAGTGACTAAAAATTGTACACATTTTCATGTATGTTGACTTATAAATTCGGAGCCTGGCACTCAAGGATTAACATTTAAAAAAAATATCAATTGTTTATCCCTCTTTCCATCAAAAAGGTTCCCGACCCCTGCCCTAGACTGTATACTTGTATTCATTTACTGAACCGCTGAACCTCACAAAGATCCCGGGGGGATGCTGGAGCCTATCCCAGGTAACTACGGGCACTAGGCATGGGACACCCTGAATCGGTGGCCAGCCAATCGCAGGGCACAAGGGGGCTGACAACCATTTGCCATGGGATCGAACCCTCAACCCCAGAACTGTGAGGCCGACGCACTAACCACCTCGAGGTGTCCCCTGCGTTGTGCTCAAAGTCCTCTGAGATAGGCTCTAGCACCCACTGTATAGTAAAGTGTATATATATATATATATATATATATATATATATCAGTGGCGGGCGGTGCATTTTCTGGTAGCGCCTTCAACGTATCAATCCAACCCTCAAAAACTATTTTATGGCTGTAAAACCTCTACTGCAGCTACAGCTGCGACACATAAAAAATAATCAATAAATTAATGCACAAAAATGGGGTAAAATCCACTTCCTAGCAGCATTTCATGATTAAATACAAATACTGGAGCTTTTCAGACATTAAAACCAGGCCAGGGGGTGATTTTCCCGGGAAAAGACAAAGATGAACGTCAATGGCGTACGGGCAAACATTGCCCGAAAATGGGGTAAAATCCAGCCAAAAACAGCATTTATTGATTAAATACAAATACTGGAGCTTTTTAGACATCAGAACCGGACCCGGAGTATCATTTCCCCGGTAAAAAGACAGCGATGAACGTCGATACGTCCATACGTGAAATGACAAAAATGCACTAAAATTAGGTAAAATCCACTTCCTAGCATCATTTATTGATTGAATACAAATACTGGAGCTTTTGAGATATCAGAACTTGGCCCAAAATTGAAATATTATTTAGGAATATAGCCATATTTGTAATTATACTCACCAAAAATTCTTTTTAACTGTACACAATATCCATCCTCCTTTCTTTCTTCCTTCTTTCCTATCGCCATCGAAGCTAATGAAGAAAGTCGAGCCTGTCCTGTCATATTTCCGGCATAGTCCGTTTTGAAAATAGCATTAAATGAACACAACAATATACTATTTGCTTGTGGAGCTAAGTTAGCGCGCTGAAAGTGCCCCACACACCATTTTCCCGGCTGTAACAGGCTTGCTAGCTTCGGAGTTGACCGCCCTTTCTTAATGATGGGCCAATATTTCTTAATTTTTTTTCTGGAAAAGTCTGTCTGGAAAATAGCTTTGTGAGCAAACAGAATCTATTTGTTTTTGCTTCTGTTGGCCATAGTGGGTGGAGTTTGCGATCTCGGCTGCCTCGGTACTGCTTTGGCCCGCCTACTAGCCAATCATAGTTTGTGAAAGCAATGACATGTCCCAGCCAGTAAAATGCTAACGCCTATGAAAAATCATTGTGGGGTTGCCAACTCGAAATCTGATTGGTTAAAAGCAACAGTCTAGTTTAATGCAGCAGAGCCCGCAAGAACTGATTGTGCAGGCTTTGAGGCAGATCTGATCTGGCAACAAATAATGGCTGAAATGTGATTGGTTAAATGCTTCAATATGAAAACACACATCTGGAAGCAGTGCAACCAGGGGGAAAAGCAATGAAAGGAAGCTAACAGACCATTTGGAATAATACGTACGTATTGGTGGACAAAATATAATATGATTCAGTTCAGATATTTCTTAGGCCAGCAGAGAAGGCCTTGAAGGCCCTGACGGCCCGCCACTGATAGATATAGATATAGATATAGATATAGATATAGATATAGATATAGATATAGATATAGATATATATATATATATATATATAGATATATATATAGATATATATATATATATATATACCAGTGGCGGTCGGTGCATTTTTTGGTAGCGCCTTCAACGTATCAATCCAACCCTCAAAAACTATTTTATGGCTATAAAACCGCTACTGCAGCTACAGCTGCGACACATAAAAATTAATCAATAAATTAATGCACAAAAATGGGGTAAAATCCACTTCCTAGCAGCATTTCATGATTAAATACAAATACTGGAGCTTTTCAGACATTAAAAGCAGGCCTGGGGGGTGATTTTCCCGGGAAAAGACAGCGATGAACGTCAATGGCGTACGGGCAAACATTGTCAGAAAATGGGGTAAAATCCAGCCGAAAACAGCATTTATTGATTAAATACAAATACTGGAGCTTTTTAGACATCAGAACTGGGCCCGGAGTATCATTTCCCCGGTAAAAAGACAGCGATGAAGGCCGATACGTCCATACGTGAAATGACAAAAAATGCACTAAAATTAGGTAAAATCCACTTCCTAGCATCATTTATTGATTGAATACAAATACTGGCGCTTTTGAGACATTACAACCAGGCCAGGGGGGTGATTTTTCCCGGGAAAAGACAGCGATGGACGTCAATGGTGAAACGCCAAAAATTAAACTGGGGTAAAATCCACTTCCTAGTGGCATTTTGTGATTAAATACAAACACTGGAGCTTAAAAACTAACACTGGAGCTTTTCAGATATCAGAACTTGGCCCACAATTGAAATATTATTTAGGAATATGGCCATATTTTACTCACCGAAAATCCTTTTTACACAATATCCATCCTCCTTTCTTTCTTCCTTCTTTTCTATCGCCATCGAAGCTAATGCTGAAAGTCGAGCCTGTCCTGTCGTATTTCTGGCATAGTCCGTTTTGAAAATGGCTTTAAATCAAAACAACAATATACTATTTGTTTGTGGAGCTAAGTTAGCACACTGAAAGTGCCGCACACACCATATTCCCGGCTGTAACAGGCTTGCTAGCTTCGGAGTTGACCGCCCTTTCTTAATGATGTCCATTTTATTTCTGGAAAAGTCCGTCTGGAAAATGGCTTTGTGAGAGAAATCTGCAACAGAATTCATTTGTTTTTGCCACTGTCGGCCATGTGGGTGGAGTTTGCGATCTCTGGCTGCTTTGGCCCGCCTACTAGCCAATCATAGTTTGTGAAAGCAATGACATCTCCCAGCCAGCAAAATGCTAACGCCTATGAAAAATCATTGTGGGGTTGCCAACTCGAAATCTGATTGGTTAAAAGCAACAGTCTAGTTCAGGGGTCGGGAACCTTTTTGACGAAGAGAGCCATAAACAATTCATATTTTCAAACATTATTCCTTGAGAGCCATACTAAGAATTTAAAAGTAAAAATACATGAAATGTGTGCAATTTATTAATCATTTCACCACTTTGGAAGTAAAAAAAAAATCTCTGAATTCTTTTGAGTACATTTTTTCAACTGTTGCTAATCAATGAGTATCAATCAGAGTATGCATGCAGAAGAGTCTAATGAAGAAAATTATGATTAAAAAGGTGCTAGAGATCGGTGTCGGCGCCACATTGCCGGCGTGACGCTCCCATTGGTGTGTTCGGGACTTAGCTCTCTCACCAGCGGTTCCCATATTTTACCATAGGTTAGCGGAGAGCCATATACACCCATCAATAGAGCCACATATGGCTCCCGAGCCATAGGTTCCCTACCCCTGGTCTAGTTTAATGCAGCAGAGCCCGCAGAACTGATTGTGAAGGCTTTGAGGCAGATCTGATCTGGCAACAAATAATGGCTGAAATGTGATTGGTTAAATGCTTCAATATGAAAACACACATCTGGAAGCAGTGCAACCAGGGGGAAAAGCAATGTAAGGAAGCTAACAGACCATTTGGAATAATAAGTATTGATGGCCAAAATATAATATATGATTCAGATATTACTTAGCCCAGCAGAGAAGGCCTTGAAGGCCCTGCCGGCCCGCCACTGATATAATATATATATATATATATATATATATATATATATATATATATATATATATATATATATATATAAATATAAATATTATATCTAAAATAGTCCGGCCCACATGAACTCGAGTTGACGTTAATGCACCCTTGGGCTTTTTGTATAACGTTTCCTGCAGTGATTTCTAATGTCCACTAGGTGTAAGTATTCTCCGAAGCAGTAGGTCACTGTATGGAAACGACAAGTGATGCTCACAAACCCATCACTAGTAGTGTGTCAAGACAATTATTACGGTATACATAAAGAGTTTTAATTAAAAACACAAGAAGCAAACTGAAAACCTGAGCCCAAAATAAAAAATTACACCCCAAAAAATTAAAATGAACAAAAAGCCGCAGGACGCAGTAAGGCATGGGTTAACGAGACATGGAAAACAGGTGGGTGACACAGGGGAGGCGACCACAGGCGAAAGCAATATACAATCACAACGATAAGTTTCAAGCCATCAATATTTTTATTCATACTAATGATTATACATAAGAATATTGAGTATTATCTGTTTGTTCAACATTAAAATAAAATTAAAAAAACAATTCACATTTGACTTCATATACCGACTGCCAGGTCTATTTACATACAAATCAAATCAGTTTGGATAAATATGAAAAGCGAAAAGAACTACTCAAAAATAAACCCAAAGTCGGTTCTTACAGTTAAAAAAAGAAAAAAGAATGTAGTTTACAAAGCTAATAGAAAATTCTGAAGATTAAATGAAATAAATCCTTGGCAACAAACTTAGTATTATGTATTATAAAGTATTTTTAACCATTGTGTTGAACCACAAATTGAGCAAAGAAAGGGCTTTTCAACACTGCGGGTTGTTAAGTCTTCTTTTCAGGTTCCCTTCTGTGAAAATGTTGGAACATTAACTGCACCTGGAAAAGGTTTTTGAATTGTGTAGCTTTTTAATTGGGCTGTTGTAGCGAATCTGTGGCCAGAGACTGAGCAGGAAAACATTGTTCTCCAGTGTGGGTTAATAAGTGTTTTTTTAAGCTTCTCCTTTGGGAAAATGTTTGACCACAAAACTGAACACGAAAATGGTTTTTCACCTGTGTGGGTTCTTATGTGTATTTTTAAGCTTCCTTTCTCTGTAAATCTTTTACCACAAACTGAGCGAGCAAATGGTTTTTAACCAGTGTGGGTTCTTGTGTGCATTTTTAAGCTTTGCTTGTATGTAAATCTTTGACCACAAACTGAACACGAAAATGGTTTTTCACCTGTGTGGGTTCTTGTGTGTATTTGTAAAACGTGCTTATGAGAAAAGGCTTTACCACAAACTGAACACGAATATGGTTTTTCACCTGTGTGTGTTCTTGTGTGTATTTTTAAGTTTCCCTTCTCTGTAAATCTTTTACCACAAACTGAGCATGAAAATGGTTTGTCACCTGGGTGTGTGTTGGAGTAATCATTATTATAAATGTGTTTGCAATGAATATAAAGCCTTATAATATACATGCTTACTATATTAATCAATATATTTGCTTATTAGGAATAGTAATGCTCATCCTAAATGTGTAACTATATTAAACAATATATATATATATATATATATATATATATATATATATATATATATATATATATATATATATATATATATATATATATATATATATATATATATATATATATATATATATATATATATATATATATATATATATATATATATATATATATATATATATATATATATATGTGTTGATCGCTTTTATTTTAGAGTTAGAATTAATATGTGCTTTCAACGAAGACAAACGCTTACTCCAAGGTCACTCTCCAGGACAGCTGGCTCCAGAACTTAACAATTCACTGAGTCCTTGCTCCGAGGACTGATTACTGGAAGATACGCCTCAACCCTTTCCCCAGATACAAGTTCGCAATGAAGATCTGTGAAGGATGCTTAAATTGTTGTTGATTCAGCGGATGCTATCAATCAACTCGCATATTGTTTTAAATAGTGACGCTTGATATGGAATTGTTTTGTTTCTTGCTTACGCAATTGGATCGATTACTCGCATATTGTTTTAATTTGTGACGCTAGGTTGACGCTAGGTTTGCTTGATTATGGAATTGTTTTGTTTCTTGCTTACGCAATTGGAATTGATAACCTTGTAATTGTTTTGATTTGAGGCCTTAAATGGGCAGGACATAATGCCGCTCGACAGAATAATCTTGACCTGACGAGCGGGTGGATGTATTCTCTTCTTGCAGGAATTAAATGGTGATGTGACTACAGATGCCTTTTTTATTGAAAGCTGAATTGGAAATACCTAAGGATAAACATACAATTGGATAAACCTAACAGTATGTGTACATGTATGTATGTATACATGTATGTATGTATACATGTATGTATGTATACATGTATGTATGTATACATGTATGTATGTATACATGTATGTATGTATACATGTATGTATGTATACATGTATGTATGTATACAGATGCCTTTTTTATTGAAAGCTGAATTTGGAAATACCTAAGGATAAACCTAACATTGGATAAACCTAACAGTGTGTTCTTGTGTGTATTTTTAAGCTTCCTTTCTCTGTAAATCTTTTACCACAAACTGAGCAAGCAAATGGTTTTTCACCTGTGTGTGTTCTTGTGTGTCTTCGTAAAACTTGCTTATGAGAAAAGGCTTTACCGCAAACTGAACACGAAAATTGTTTTTCACCAGTGTGGGTTCTTGTGTGTCTTCGTAAAACTTGCTTATGAGAAAAGGCTTTACCGCAAACTGAACACGAAAATGGTTTTTCACCAGTGTGGGTTCTTGCATGAATTGTTAAGTGTCCCTTCTGTGTGAATGTTTGACGACAAACTGAACACGAAAATGGTTTTTCACCAGAGTGGGTTCTTTTGTGCCTTTTTAAGGTTCCCTTCTCTGTAAATCTTTTACCACAAACTGAGCATGAAAATGGTTTGTCACCTGTGTGTGTTCTTGCATGACTAATTAAGTGATACTTCCGTGTGAATGTTTGACCACAAAGTGAACACGAAAATGGTTTTTCACCAGAGTGGGTTCTTGTGTGCCTTTTTAAGGTTCCCTTCTGTGTAAATCTTTTACCACAAACTGTACATGATAAGGGTTTCTCCCCAGTGTGGCTCCTCATATGTGTTTTCAAAGTAGACTTTTTCCCAAAGGTTTTTCCACACTGAGAGCATTTCCAGAGTTTGCCGTCCTTAAGACCTTCATTGTCATAAAGCAAGTCTTCGGTATCTGATAACGGAGCAAATAAATTGTCTGCTTGCCCTTCTGCTGAGCTGCCGTTCGGAGTCTCCGCCCCTCTGCCGGCCACGCCCAGATAATCTTCACTCTTGAAAGGCTCACCAGTTGACACGGTGACATCTTCTTCCTCCTTTTTGATTTGCTGTTGAGGGAACTCTGGCTCCTCCTCTTTAATTTGGGGTAATGTTAAGGTGTGTGCAGGCTCCGCCCCTCTGCTGGTCACGCCCAGATACACTTCACTCTTGAAAGGCTCACCAGTTGACACGGTGACATCTTCTTCCTCCTTTTTGATTTGCTGTTGAGGGAACTCTGGCTCCTCCTCTTTAATTTGGGGTAACGTTAAGGTGTGTGCAGGCTCCGCCCCTCTGCTGGTCACGCCCAGCTCCACTTCCATCTTCAGGAATTCACCAAATGACCAGGTGACATCATCTTCCTTCTTGATTGGAAGTCGCTCGTCTCTCATTTGTTGTTGAGGGAACTCTGGCCCCTCCTCTTTAATTTGGGGGAGCTCAAGTTCCTTTTTAAGGCCAACAGACTCTTTCCCATCAGGACCAAGATATTCTCTGAAACCTGCAAAGACACAAAAATAAATGATATGTTTCATAATCTGTCTATCCAAAGAGAAGTCCTTTAGGTTAGACTGGGAATGTAAAGTCTTATACTTATATCGGCGGTGGTTAGGCTCGTAACATGACATTAACTTGAAATTTAACTGAAATCAACTCAAATGACTATACACACCCACACATATTTGACCACCATCTCAATAAGCTCGTATCTCCAATTTGTCTCATATCTCAAGGAAAAAAATTGCTCGGAAATTAGCTCGTTTCTCAAATTTCCCGTAAATTGGGACACTCGTATGTCAAGGTATTCCTATAATATGCAGGCTGCCACAGCAAATGTTTAATTAACAAGCAATAATTATAGCACTTGCGGGTGACCCGCATTGTAATCAACAGTTTGAGGAAAACAGAGTTCACCTTCAAAATTAAAGTACAATTAAGAGCACACCTACACATTTCAATGTTTAAAAATGTTTTGTTTTATTAAACCCAAAGGATTCTTTAATCTCATCTCATTTTCTGAACAGCTTTATCCTCATCAGAGTCGTGGGGGGTGCTGGAGCCTATCCCAGCTGACTTTGGGCCAGAGGCGGGGGGGCACCCTGAATTGTTGGCCAGCCAATCGCAGGGCACAACAAGACAGACAAACATTCACGCTCACACTCATACCTAGGAGCAATTTAGAGTGTCCAATCAGCCTACCATGTCTTTAGAATGTGGGAGAAAGCCGGAGTACCCGGAGAAAGCCCACACACGTCAAAATAAAAAGGTAATTTTTTTTTTTAAAAAAGCCTTTCCGTAAATGGTCATTTTTAAAGAAACTAATGCTTTACTTTACATGGTCTTTTTTATTATTAAAAAACATTACTATGCAAAGTCTATGCATGTCTTTGGAGTGTGGGAGGAAACCGGAGTACCTGGAGGAAACCCACGCAGGCCTGGGGAGAACATGAAAACTCCACAAAGGTGGACTTGACCTGGATTTGAACCGAGGACCCCAGAGCTGTGAGGCCGACGCGCTAACCACTCGCTCCTCTGGGCTGCTTTTTCACATTTTTAAGAACTTAAAATAAAATAAAAATATTCAGTGCTGAGTCCTAGTAGCAAGCGGAAGACATGGGAGTTGCTTCCGCTTGAAAAATAATTTACAAAATAAAAAACATTTTTGCATTAAAAAATCTGCGATGTAGTGAAATGCTGAGGGATTACTGTACTTGAATTTGCAATTGTATCGCACAAAAATAGCACTTCTACAATTACCATTAAGCCTTAATGGTTTAGAGCAGGGGTCACCAAACTACGGCCCGCGGGCCGGATACGGCCCGCCGGCACATTTGGACCGGCCCTCTGAACAATACCAGAGACGCTATCGGAATTTTTTTTTTTTTTTTTTTTGATTTTTTTTTTTTTTTTTTTTTGGGATGCGGCCCGCTGGCACATTTGGACCGGCCCTCTGAACAATACCAGAGACGCTATCGGATTTTTTTTTCCTATTTGGCCTTGAAGACTGGGACATTTTAATCTTGTGTTTGGTTCATTGCACCCCTGCTGAGCCCACAAATCATCCCAGTGAAGTGGGGCTTCGCATTGCTTCTTTGGTGACACGCGCGGGGAGAGTGTTTCCCTTTGATGCATGCGGGCACGTCCACCGTTGCATGCACGAGCAGTGTTACCGAGACATCTGGACGATCGCAGGTGAGGGCGGAGCCCTGGGACCATCGCGGACTATTCAAGCATATTAAAACTGCAACCTGTTTGAGAACGGAATAATGGCGAAAAAGTTAGGTGAGAGAGAAATTGATTCAGAATGCAGGATATTTAACCTGGAGTGGACAAACGATTATTTTTTGTTCAATGCAAAGAAAAGGCTGTTTGTCTCATTTGTCAAGAGAGGGTGGCGGTATTCAAAGAATACAATCTTTGCCGACACTATGAATCCCGTCACAAAGACAAGTACGATAGATTGCAAGGCCAAATACGAGCAGACAAACTCTCAAAGCGAAAAAGTGGACTACTATCTCAGCAGAACCAGGCATCCATTCGGGCCAGCTTTTGGGTTGCTAAATTGATAGCAAGCAGCGGTAAGCCTTTCACTGACGGAGAGTTTGTTAAGAAATGTATGGATACTGTCGCGGAGGAGGTGTGTCCCGAGAAGAAAGATGCATTTAATGCCGTAAGTCTGTCGGTGAGTACAATGACCAGACGCGTTGAAGAAATCGGGAGTAATGTATATGCCCAGCTGCAGCAGAAGACGAAATAATTTGACTTTTTTTTCATTAGCACTGGATGAAAGCACGGACGTGCAAGACACAGCGCAACTGCTCATTTTTATTCGTGGAGTTAGCGCAAACTTTGAGATTTGCGAGGATCTGGCAGCCCTCCAAAGTCTCAAAGGGACTACAACGGGAGAGGATATTTTTGACAAAGTGTGCCAAACCATGGAGAAGTTGGGCCTGGACCGGTCAAAGCTAGCTAGCATCACGACTGACGGGGCTCCTAGCATGGTGGCCGAAACTCGCGGTCTAATAATGGGACGCATGAACCGGGAGTTGGAAAAAAGGGGTCTCACCGCCCCGCTACGAGTCCACTGCCTAATTCACCAGCAAGCACTGTGCTGCAAAATGTTGACGTGGGATTCTGTAATGACGGTTGTGGTGTCGTGCATAAACTTCAGAGCAAAGGGAGAAGATTGTGCATGGCACAACAGAAAGTTAATGTTCCATGGCTTTTTCTGTTACAAACTGACACCGGCCCCCCATCAGAGAAGGGAAAAGTTATGTGGCCCTCACAAGAAAAAGTTTGGGGACCCCTGGTTTAGATTGGATTGGATTGGATAACTTTATTCATCCCGTATTCGGGAAATTTCGTTGTTCCAGTGGCAAGAGGGTGAGGATGCAGGAATAGGAAAGGCATTTTAGACATAAATAGATAGGTAATAGATAGGTAATAAGTAGGTCAAGAAATAAATACATGAATAAATATATAATCAAATAAGCGTGTTGCTTAGGACATATATACATACATACATACACATAAATGTACATGCATGCATACGGTAGGTCTTAACACAAAGCCATTTTTTTGTTAAAGAGCCTGACAGCTGATGGGAGGAAGGATCTGCGGAAGCGAAGAAATATATAGATATAAAAATGGACCCACCTTCTAGTCTGTGAAGGACAACTTTTGCATGCATTATTTTGCAAAATGTCGAGTTTTCCTCGTGGAACTTTGCTGGTCTTTTCCCACACGTAAATTCTGATGGAGACGCCATCGATAGCTGCTAGCTAGGCTAAGTTAAAGAGGGCGCAAAGCTTCAAAGTTCTTCGACGACTTGAAGAGTTATTCCTTTGATATATGCTAACCGACTGAGCTAAAGTAGCCCACAAAGCTTCAACGAGGTCTTGAAAATGATTTTGGCTGATATTTAAGGTCATAAAGTAGCTTAAGCTAGACACGACTGGGACCCATAGGTTAAGTTTGGTGGCGAAAACTGCGCATGCGTGGTGGCAGCGTCACTTCCTTCGATGCATTAAGTTTATAAATGTAAGAGAGTTGGACATAGGAAATAATTATTCTTCAAAAGTTCTGACATGTGGTTTGAGCAATAAATGTTTGCGCAGGTTTGAATTTAATTGAAAATTAAATTAAACATAAATCACTTGAAGATCGCGTCTCAAAAGGAGGCGTCGCAAAACGCGCATGCGCAGAAAAAACGTCCTTGATAATGGTGCTGTTCTATTTTGCCGATTGGCATCACGGGAGAAGTAGTTCTTCATTGAAACGGTTTGAACTCGCAGGAATCAGTCTCTTATTTAGGTACCGCTCTCTTGTGGTCTGGAGAAATTTTGTTTAATTTTAATTTCAGTATTCGTGGACATTGTACACAATAATTAAGACACTGTCAATCAAAAGTTATCGAAGAAGCGCATTTTAAGAAATTATTTTAGAAAATTAGCAATTTCTCAAAGGTGTCTTAAACCCAAAAGGAAAAGTTTATTTTTTCTTTTATTTACATTATTCCAACCTATAGATGTAAATTATTTCTTGATTTTCCCATTTTAAACGAATATTTGAAATTTTTCCCTCCAAATTTTTGTGTGTGTTTTAGTTCAATAAGTATTTTGTAAAATGTAAAAATAACTATATAGAAATATTTTCAACAAATGATTAAGAAATCTTCCCTTACTAAGAAAAAATGCTCAAATAAACATTGTTTTAGATCTATAAAAAAAGTTTTAAGGCTTTTCATCCAGTTCTTTTAATCCGATTTTATATATATATATATATATATATATATATATATATATATATATATATATATATATATATATATATATATATATATATATATATATATATATATATATATATATATATATATATATATATATATATATATATATATATATATATATATAAGAGGGCGCCATACATCCATTTCGTCACAATGCAATTCTCGTCAACAGCAACACGAGTTGAAAACTGTTTATAGGTGCATTTTTCAAAGTATGGCACTATTGGTCAGAAAAGTTTCTTCACTGGTGATGTAACTCCTTAAAATTAGTCAAATCTTTTTTGGAGCCTTTTCATTGTAAACATTTTCTTTTATGTTTTAGATTTTAATTTAGTTAAAATGCTTTCGCTAAAGGGAAGGCATTGAAAAAGCATTATCTTTTATTCAGTAGCAGGTCTATTATTATTTGGGGGATTAATGAGATTGAAATAGATGTATAGTCTGATTGGACACTCTAAATTGCCCCTAGGTATGAGTGTGAGCGTGAATGATTATTTTTCTCCTCGTGCTCTGCGATTGGCTGGCCACCGATTCAGGGTGTTCCTCGCCTCTGGCCCGAAGGCAGCTGGGATAGGCTCCAGCACTCCCTGGCCCGAAGGCAGCTGGGATAGGCTCCAGCACCCCCTATACACGATGTAGCATATCAGAAAATGAATGAATGAATGTTGGGATTAAAAACAGTGGGAGAAGCCCAACGTTGCCTCGGCAGCAAACCTCGACTGGGTAGATGGTGCATTTCCAGACAAATTTCTGGCACACAGATTCAAGTATTCGGCCTTCTTGCGCTCGAAGGTGGTCTCAATCCCCTCCTCTGATGGTACTGGTATGAGGTGAAGCGCTCTTGCCTTGCAAGGGCATTCAACAATGTCTGTGCGGAGTGATGTAGTGATGATTTCTGATCATAGTTAGTATTCTATTTATTTAGAAGCTGCATTTGAACTTTAGCATTAAATATGAAGTACTTTCGCAAGCCACCCCAACGAGTGGCAGTGGGCCAGATTTGGCCCTCGGGCCGCAACTTTGACACCTTTGTTTGAACGCTGCTCTCGTTGTTGTTTAGTGCCTGTATATCTCTAGTATTTGAATTTTCGATTTAAAGCATGCAAATAAGTGTTATGTCAGTCAAGCATGTAGCCAAAAATGGAGGGCGGGTAGCAGGAATGACTCTTGAACGCCTCTGGGGGGCGCTCGCGCTTTGCGTAATTTGAAAAATACATTGTTTGTTTGTGATAAGGATACAACAATAGGAAAGCTACTGTTTAATGCCGTTGTTAAGTATTAACACGCGTTGAGACTCATTCTTTCCCTCCTAGAGTGGTTAAATTTAAATAGAAATATAATTTATTACGTTTTTCTTCGAATGGTGCTAGTGCAAATTCATGAAAATGTACGTACGCTACTATAGTGTCATGTCAATAGAATACCTTTAAGGGACTATATGGAAATAAAACGTGAACCCACCTTCTAGTCTATGAAGAACAACTTTCTCGTGCGTTATGTTGCAAACTGTCAATTGCTCGTGAGTTGAATGCTCCAGTTTGACCTCAAAAAGTTCCTAATGGAGCTTTGGCCGTTGTGTTCTTGCCGACAATTCCACACGTGAATTCTGATGATGGCGGCGGCTTTGATAGCTGCTTCTGAGTTTCTCCCAGTGTGGAATTATTTTGATCGTATCATGAAGGATTTGTTCTGCGCATGCGCTTTAAGCGTGTGTGTGTGTGTATGTATATACACACACACACAAACACACACACACACACACATATATATATATATATATATATATATATATATATATATATATATATATATATATATATATATAGTATATACATACACACACATATATTTATATATATATATGGCTGATATTTAAGGTCATAAAGTAGCTTATGCTAGACACGTCGGGGACCCATAGGTTAAGTTTTGGTGGCGAAACAAACTTTTCCTTTTGGGTTTAAAATACCCTTGAGAAATTGCTAATTTTCTAATATGATTTCTTAAAATGCGCTTCTTCGATAACTTGTGATTGACAGTATCTTAATTATTGTGTACAATGTCCACGAATACTGAAATTAAAATTAAAGAAATATTCTCCTGACCACGAGAGAGCGTTACCAAAATAAGAGACTGATTTCTGCGAGTTCAAACCGTTTCATTGAAGAACTACTTCTCCCATGATACCAATCGGCGAAACCGCCACAGCTCCATTATCAAGGACGTTTTTTCTGCGCATGCGCTTTTTGCGACGCCTCCTTTTGAGATGCAATCTTCAAGTGATTTATGTTTAATTTAATTAAAACCTGCGCAAACATTGTTTTGCACAAATCACATGTCAGAACGTTTGAAGAATAATTATTTCCTATTTCCGACTCTCTTACATTTATAAATCGAAGGAAGTGACGCTGCCACCGCGCATGCGCAGTTTTCGCCACCAAACTTAACCTATGGGCCCTTGTCGTGTCTAGCATAAGCTACTTTATGACCTTAAATATCAGCCAAAATCATTTTCAAGACCTCGTTGAAGCTTTACGGGCTACATTAGCTCAGCCTGTTAGCATATATCAAAGGAACAAGTCTCACGTCGTCGAAGAACTTTGAAGCTTTGCGGCCTACCTTAGCTTAGCCTAGCTAGCAGCTATCAATGGCGTCTCCATCAGAATTTACGTGTGGGAAAAGAGCAGCAACGTTCCACGAGGAAAACTCGACATTTTGCAAAATAATGCATGCAAAAGTTGTCCTTCACAGACTACAAGGTGGGTCAATTTTTATATCTATATATTTCCTAAACCATTAAGGCTTAATTCTAATTGTAGAAGTGCTATATCTGTGCAATGCAATTGCAAATTCAAGGACAGTAATCCCTCAGCATTTCACTACATCGCAGAATTTTTATGGGGAAAATGTTTTTTATTTTTTAAATTATTTTTCAAGCGGAAGCAACTCCCATGTCTTCCGCTTGCTACTAGGACTCAACACTGAAGTTTTTTATTTTATTTTAAGTTCTTAAAAATGTGAAAAGCGGCCCAGAGGAGCGAGTGGTTAGCGTGTCGGCCTCACAGCTCTGGGGTCCTGGGTTCAAATCCAGGTCAAGTCCACCTTTGTGGAGTTTTCATGTTCTCCCCAGGCCTGCGTGGGTTTCCTCCAGGTACACCGGTTTCCTCCCACACTCCAAAGACATGCATAGACTTTGCATAGTAAGGCTTTTTTAATAATAAAAAAGACCATGTATAGTAAAGCGTTAGTTTCTTTAAAAATGACCATTTATAGAAAGGCTTTTTTTCAATTTTTTTACCTTTTTATTTTGACGCGTGTGGGTTTTCTCCGGGTACTCCGGCTTCCTCCCACATTCTAAAGACATGGTAGGCTGATTGGACACTCTAAATTGCTCCTAGGTATGAGTGTGAGTGTGAATGGTTGTCTGTCTTGTTGTGCCCTGCAATTGGCTGGCCAACAATTCAACGTGCCCCCCGTCTCTGGCCCAAAGTTAGCTGGGATAGGCTCCAGCACCCCCCCCCGACTCTGATGAGGATAAAGCTGGTCAGAAAATGAGATGAGATTAAAGAATCCTTTGGGTTTAATAAAACAACACATTTTTATACATTGAAATGTGTAGGTGTGCTCTTAATTGTACTTTAATTTTGAAGGTGAACTCTGTTTTCCTCAAACTTGATTACAATGTGGGTCACCCGCGAGTGCTATAATTATTCCTTGTTAATTAAACATTTGCTGTGGCAGCCAGCATATTACAGGAATACGTTGACATACGGGTGTCCCATTTTACGGGAAATTTGAGATACGAGCTAAATTCGGAGCATTTTTTTTCCTTGAGAAATTTGACAAATTGGAGATACAGACGCTCCCCTACTTACGAACATTCAACTTACAAACAACGGTACATACGAACATGTCTGCAAATTGCGTTTAAGTCAAAAAATGTTCGTAAGTCCAATTTTGTATTTTTTTCCGAGTAGTACTTCTTTCCGCCGCTAATACCGACGCCTGGCGCTGTGAGGGCTCAGCTCACCCAGCATCTACCTTCTTCGTTGCAATGCGGAAGTGCGTGAACGTATCTCCAGTGGGCAAAGAACCTTTTTCATTTGTATCATTAAATATCTCGTGCATCCATTATTGAATATGGTTGGTAAAAAGCGAAATGCTTCTATTGAGGGAGTTGCAAGGAAGATGCAAGCCATTTCATTTGAAACGAGTGGCAATAATAACGAAGCTTGATGCGGGTGAGAGTGGTGAGCGTTTCACAGGCATACAACAGAAAGAACGAGCAGCAGGACCCTAATATTGAATGTTGCACAAAGTTTGCAAATCAATTGAATGATGCCATACAGTGCTACCGCATCATTTATGATGAAAAAAAGAAGAAAACTGTGCAATCGTCGTTAGATCGCTTCTTTCGGCCAGTTTCTAGTAAAATCTCTCTCTAATGTATGTATACAGTACTTACTGTATGTATTCTCTCCATTTTATTAAATGTTTTTTTTCAGTACAAACCAATGTGTTACTTATACAAGCCTTAAACATAAAATTGCACTTATATAAACCTTCAATATACTTATATAGGCCTTAAACATAAATTATAAAACAAAATATAGCACTGAATCAACTTACAAACAAATTCAACTTATGAACAATCGCTCGAAACCTAACTCGTTCGTAAGTAGGGGAGCGTCTGTACGAGCTTATTGAGATGGTTCCGGGTGGTCAAATATGTGTGGGTGTGTATAGTCATTTGAGTTGATTTCAGTTAAATTTCAAGTTAATGTCATGTTACGAGCCTAACCACCGCCGATATAAGTATAAGACTTTACATTCCCAGTCTAACCTAAAGGACTTCTCTTTGGATAGACAGATTATGAAACATATCATTTATTTTCGTGTCTTTGCAGGTTTCAGAGAATATCTTGGTCCTGATAGGAAAGAGTCTGTTGGCCTTAAAAACCCCAAATTAAAGAGGAGGAGCCAGAGTTCCCTCAACAGCAAATAAAAAAGGATCAAGAAGATGTCACCGTGTCAACTGGTGAGCCTTTCAAGAGTGAAGATGATGTGGGCGTGGGCGGCAGAGGGGCGGAGACTCCTGATGGGAAAGAGTCTGTTGGCCTTAAAAAGGAACTTGAGCTCCCCCAAATCAAAGGGGAGGAGCCAGAGTTCCCTCAACAACAAATGAGAGACGAGCGACTTCCAATCAAGAAGGAGGAAGATGATGTCACCTGGTCACTTGGTGAATTCCTGAAGAGGGAAGAGGATCTGGGCGTGACCAGCAGAGGGGCGGAGCCTGCACACACCTTAACGTTACCCCAAATTAAAGAGGAGGAGCCAGAGTTCCCTCACAGCAAATCAAAAAGGAGGAAGAAGATGTCACTGTGTCAACTGGTGAGCCTTTCAAGAGTGAAGATGATCTGGGCGTGGCCGGCAGAGGGGCGGAGACTCCGAACGGCACCTCAGCAGAAGGGCAAGCAGACAATTTAATTGCTCCGTTAACAGAAAGCGAAGACTTGCTTTATGACAATGAAGGTCTTAAGGACGGCAAACTCTGGAAATGCTCTCAATGTGGAAAAACCTTTGGGAAAAAGTCTACTTTGAAAACACATATGAGGAGCCACACTGGGGAGAAACCCATATCATGTACAGTTTATGGTAAAACATTTACAAACAAGGGAAACTTAAATATTCATGCAAGAACACACACAGGTGACAAACCATTTTCGTGTTCAGTTTGTGGTCAAAGATTTACAGAGAAGGGAAACTTAAAAATACACTCAAGAATCCACACTGGGGAGAAACCCTTATCATGTACAGTTTGTGGTAAAACATTTACACACACGGGAAACTTAAATATTCATGCAAAAACCCACACTGGTGAAAAACCATTTTCGTGTTCAGTTTGTGGTAAAACATTTACACACAAGAGATACTTAAAAATACACACAAGAACCCACACAGGTGAAAAACCATTTTCATGTTCAGTTTGTGGTCAAAGATTCACACAGAAGAGAGACTTAAATAGTCATGCAAGAACACACACAGGTGACAAACCATTTTCGTGTTCAGTTTGCTGTAAAGCCTTTTCTCAACAGCAACACTTAAATAATCATGCAAGAATACACACAGGTGAAAATACATTTTCGTGTTCAGTTTGTGGTAAAAGATTTACAGAGAATGGAAGCTTAAAAAGGCACACAAGAATCCACACTGGTGAAAAACCATTTTCGTGTTCAGTTTGTGGTCAAGGATTCACAGACAAGGGACACTTAAAAACCCACACAAGAACCCACACTGGTGAAAAACCATTTTCGTGTTCAGTTTGCGGTAAAGCCTTTTCTCAACAGCAACACTTAAAAAGGCACACAAGAACACACACGGGTGAAAAACCATTTTCGTGTTCAGTTTGTGGTCAAAGATTCACACAGAATTCATGCAAGAACACACACAGGTGACAAACCATTTTCATGCTCAGTTTGTGGTAAAGCCTTTTCTCATAAGCCAGCTTTACAAACACACACAAGAACCCACACTGGCAAAGAAACATTTTCGTGTTCAGTTTGTGGTAAAATATTTACAGAGAAGGGAACCCTAATTAGTCATGCAAGAACACACACTGGTGAAAAACCATTTTCGTGTTCAGTTTGTGGTAAAACATTTACAGAAAGGGCAACGTTAAAAGCCCACATAAGAACCCACACTGGTGAAAAACCATTTTCGTGTTCAGTTTGTGGTCAAACATTCACACAGAAGGGACATTTAAATAGTCATGCAAGAACACACTGGTGAAAAACCATTTTCGTGTTCAGTTTGGAGTAAAGCCTTTTCTAAAAATGAAAACTCAAAAATCAACATAAGAACCCACACTGGTGAAAAACCATTTGCTTGCTCAGTTTGTGGTTAAAGATTTACAGAGAAAGGAAGCTTAAAAATACACATAAAAACCCACACCGTTGTAAAACCATTTTCATGTTCAGTTTGTGGTCGAACATTTTCCCAAAGAAGAAGCTTAAAAAACACTTATTAACCCACGCTGGAGAACAATGTTTTCCTGCTCAGTCTCTGGCCACAGATTCACTACAACAGCCCAATTAAAAAGCTACACAATTCAAAAACCTTTTCCAGGTGCAGTTAATGTTCCAACATTTTCACAGAAGGGAACCTGAAAAGAACACTTAACAACCCGCAGTGGCAAAAAGCCCTTTCTTTGCTCAATTTGTGGTTCAACACATTGGTTAAAAATACTTAATAATACATAGTACTAAGTTTGTTGCCAAGGAATTATTCATAAGACTTAAAAGAAACAAACGTGTGTGTGTGTGTATGTTATCTATTAATTGGCAAAAATGACGAGAATCCCTCGTGTCATTTTTGAATCATGTTGATATTTTTATTTTTTTTCTAGTTATCATTTTGAGCCATAAAGGTTTTTTTCAAAAATTTTATAAGCTGTTTAATATGCACTAAAACAAATAAAACATAAATAAAATAAAATAATAATAAAAAAAAAATAAAAAAAAAATGAAACATGACACATATCACATAACTTCACACCTTCTTCACACAGTCGAGGACACTGTATGCGTTGCCGCGGCACACTGCTAGAGAGATGCGCTGTAACAGCCATTGACACTCGCGTGGCTCATTTGAAACAGCCACGAGCCGGGAACCTACCTCTAGCAGAAACTTCAAAGTGGAGTCCCCACATACACCTGAAGTTTCGTAGGCTATGGGCTGGAACAAGTATCTGTCAACAAGCGGTGCATATTTGACAGACTTCATTGACTCTGCCTTGTTCGCAGCTGAGCAGGCTTTTATTGCAGATGAAGCAATTGAGGATTGAGAAAAGGTGTCAACAACTGTCACATCCCATGTCAAACACTTTCCCATCTTCCATGGAAAGATTGACAAGCCGTCAGGCCTTCGCTCATCTGCACGCACTAGACCACTTGGTTCGAGAATTGATGGAACTCCAGCTTGACCTAGTGCGCGTTTAACGATGTCGTTGATGTTGGAGTGACGGGGGAAACGACCAGCTTGGACACGGCAGGATAAGGGGTGGAGAGCTCGGCTATCAATTGAATGACCACATTTGCACAGAATCGGGTCACAAACTTTAGCACCAAGACGATGAGCAATCGAGATGCGAAGCTCATCGGGGGAGAGCTTATTGCCCAAAGTCGCACTTGGCAAAGCATTCAACCAAGCTCCGGAGGGAAACGTCGACGCTGATAATATTCGACTGCGGTCCCACTGATTCGAGGAATCGATCAAATTGCCTTTCATCCTCAGGCAATTGATTTCATCCCACTCTTTCTGTACTCCGAGATGTGTTGGAGTTGATGAATGACATTCATTCCAGGCATTTAGTGCGCCATCAATGTCAATTGATTTATGAGGATCAATTTGAGATGAAGACAAAACAGGTCGCACTAACTCAACTGTAGAATAGAATGATGACAGAAAAGAGGGGAGGGACAAGTCAACAAGGGAACGGATACCAATGCCACCGTGACGAATTGGGAGTTTCGACTGATTCCATGCGGACTGTGAAAAGTCAACATTCAACAACGAGGATAAACAATCTTTTATGACATGGTCGAAACTCTGTAGACAATTCATGTTACGATATGTCGGGGAGCTTCTCATCACGTATTGAAGTTTGGGAATGAAGAGACAATTTCGTAGGATGAACATGGCCTGATGATTTATTTACACATACTAAACTAAAAAGCAGTTATTCATTGGATAACTGATGTTGAATCCGTAAAGTGAATAATGCTAGAAACGTTGTCAAGACTTCAGTTCAGTTAAGTGACTGAAATTAAAAGACAAATTAGATGGGCAAAAAGACAAATATTCGCAGACTAAGCGCTCCCTATTCGGCCATCTTTATTATTTTTTTGCCCTCGCATTTCCGGTCAGGGGTCCATGATGGGAAAGACAGTTTCCCGTAATGGCAACCTTCCGTTCAAAATAAGATGTTTCACGTATGTATAATATTCAATTTATATTTGAAAATTTGTTGGGGAAAAATCAATAATGGGAGACACATTGTGTCGGAATCACTGCTTTTTGTCGATATGTTGTGTTCTTTTTTAACGGAAATAAAAAGTGTGTTATTATCATTCATAAGGTTTATTCAAACTTTCTATTTGTTAATTGATCTATGATGTATGTCCACGAGTATCAAACCCCTGTTAATATATATTGTTTGGCTTCACATATTTTTCTTATAAATATGAAAAAAATGTTTTAATATTAATAGGATAATGCGTAGAACTAAGTGGCATATTCATTAATCCCGATACTCGTGTAATTTGTATATTTACATTTTAATACTGTTAAACCTGGCAAAAACTTTGACTTGTGTCGCTATATATTTTAACAGAGTTTATACCCGAATGACATTTATAAATTAAATGATTTCGTTATTATCTTGGTTGTATTGATTGCAGTGGCGGGCCGTCAGGGCCTTCAAGGCCTTCTCTGCTGGCCTAAGAAATATCTGAATCATATTATATTTTGTCCATCAATACGTACTTATTATTCCAAATGGTCTGTTAGCTTTCTTTCATTGCTTTTTCCCCTGTTTGCACTGCTTCCAGATGTGTGTTTTCATATTGAAGCATTTATTTGTTGCCAGATCAGATCTGCCTCAAAGCCTGCACAATCAGTTCTTGCGGGCTCTGCTGCATTAAACTAGATTGTTGCTTTTAACCAATCAGATTTCGAGTTGGCAACCCCACAATGATTTTTCATAGGCGTTAGCATTTTGCTGGCTGGGACATGTCATTGCTTTCACAAACTATGATTGGCTAGTAGGCGGGCCAAAGCAGTACCGAGGCAGCCGAGATCGCAAACTCCACCCACTATGGCCGACATAAGCAAAAACAAATAGATTCTGTTTACTCACAAAGCTATTTTCTAGACGGACTTTTTCAGGAAAAAAATGGACATCATTAAGAAAGGGCGGTCAACTCCGAAGCTAGCAAGCGTGTTACAGCCGGGAAAATGGTGAGTGGGGCACTTTCAGCGTGCTAACTTAGCTCCACAAGCAAATAGTATATTGTTGTGTTGATTTAATGCCATTTTCAAAACGGACTGTGCCGGAAATATGACAGGACAGGCTCGACTTTCATCATTAGCTTCGATGTCGATAGGAAAGAAGGAAGAAAGAAAGGAGGATGGATATTGTGTAAAAAGGATTTTTGGTGAGTAAAATTACAAATATGGTTATATTCCTAAATCATATTTCAATTGTGGGCCAAGTTCTGATATCTGAAAAGCTCCAGTGTTTGTATTTAAGCTCCAGTGTTTGTATTTAATCACAAAATGCTGCTAGGAAGTGGATTTTACCCCAGTTTAATTTTTGCCGTTTCACCACTGACTTCCATCAGTGTCTTTTCCTGGAAAAAATCACCCCCCTGGCCTGGTTGTAATGTCTCAAAAGCTCCAGTTTAATAGCCATAAAATAGTTTTTGAGGGTTGGATTGATACGTTGAAGGCGCTACCAGAAAATGCACCGCCCGCCACTGGTATGTATGTATATGTATGTATGTGTATGTATGTGTATTGGATTGGATAACTTTATAACTTTATTCATCCTGTATTCGGGAAATTTCATTGTGACAGTAGCAAGAAAAGGCATAGTTATAAGTTAGACAGTACAGTCGCAAAGGCCACACAACAACAAAGCAAATCAAAGTAAATGGAAACTGGAAAATGGAAACAAAAACTGGAACCACACACAGGAAGTCTTCCACAAGATGGGGAACTTCTGCAGACTGTAACCGAGGTAGAGAATATGCAGATTCACTCTTCCAAGCTTATCCGCACAGTTCCTCAGTAGTCTGGAGCTGAAGACAACAGTAGCAGAGTAGGGCCCCTCGACTCTGTTGCTAGTAAGCGCCGACAGCTCTTCCATCTTATCCCACGATGGAACAGTTGGTCAGAAGCGTTGCCTCTTCTCCCGGCACTTTTGTCCAGCTCTGAATCGCCGGCGGCATCGAGGTGTTGCTCCTTCCGCTGCGTATTGTAACAGCTAGTCCCATGTGTGTGACAGCGTAGGCATGACTGAATGGTTCCAAAAAAAGAAGTAGCCGAAAAAAGCCAGGCTAACAGAACAAGAAAAGTTGTAAAAACATTAAAGTATAAAGTACAAAGTAAAGTAAAAAGGAATGTATTAAGAAATATTAAAATGTAATTAAAAAAAGATAGGAGGGCTGTAAATAACGAAAAACAAGAGTGTACAGAGCTACTTCTACTGGCTCCCGCGTGAACGGCGCCATCTTGGAATCCTCATACATACCATCTTGGTTTGTATGTGTATGTATGTGTATGTGTGTGTATGTGTGTGTATGTATGTGTATGTATGTGTATGTATGTGTATGTGTGTATGTATGTGTGTGTATGTGTGTGTATGTGTATGTAGGTGTATGTATATGTATGTATATGTATGTGTATATATATGTATATGTTTTCTTAGTAAGGGAAAATGTCAAAAGAAAGAAAACAAATTGGAGGGAAAAATTGCAAATATTCTTTAAAAATTGGAAAATCAAGAAATATAATTTACATCTATAGGTTAAGGGAATAATTTAAAAAAAAGAAAAAAAATCCTTTTGGGTTTAAGACACCTTTGAGAAATTGCTATTTTTCTGATATAATTTCTTTAAAACGCTCTTCGAAAACTTGTGATTGACTGTGTCTTAATTACTGTGTATGTTGCACCCTGCATTTTTGCTTGAAACACGGGGAGAAATAATCACAATAGTGTTTCGTTGTTGCTTCCTCAATCCAACTTTAATGAGATGAAGAATATCTCCCGTCAAGGCCTCAATAATCGAATACCGATATAAATCCAATCCGAACTAGTGGTATGGGCATCAAGGCATCAATAATCGAATATCGATATACATCCAATCCAAACTAGTTGCACATCCCCAACATGCGGTCGTTAATAAAATAAACACTTTAGCATGTCACACTGATAGGCAATGTTCCCTCTAAGCTGCGCGCGTGCGCAATTGCGCACTACTCACTACTCTCGTCTTCTCTGCGCAGCACCAATCATATGGCGCGCAGTAAAAAAAAAATCGTAATTTATTTTTTTTATTTTTATTTTTTACCCCTTTCCCCATGATGGCGCCGTTTAAGCGGCAACCAGTGGCAGTGGCTTTGTCCACTTAGGTTTTTCGTGTTTTACAGCATGTTTTACATGAAAAATTAGAGGGAACATTGACATGCACCTGCTTGTGGCAGGTGTGATACTGGTGTGCCCATAGCGAGCAATGATGATGTCGTGACCGGATGATTCGCCTAAAGACGTTTCGCCGACGGACGTTTGACAGACGGACAGGTCGCCGAATGAACGTTCGTTCAAACAGCGTTTAATGATTAAATACAAATACTAGTATTTGTTAGTTTAATGATTAAATACAAATACTAGTATTTGTATTTAATCATTAAACGCTGTTTTCAGCTGGATTTGACCGAATTTGAGAGCATTTTGAGCCGTTTGGCGAATGGACGTATATAGACGTTTTTTTGCCTCCATCGCGATATCATCACGACATTTTACCGAGGAATTCACTTCCCTGGGCTCGGTTCTAATGTCCAAAGAGCTCCAGTATTTGTATTTAATCATTAAATGCTGTTTTAGGATGGATTTGACCCGATTGCTGTCATTTTACGGCTCGGTTCTGCTACATCTGCCCGCCCAAGAGTGCTTATTCCCGGACTGCCATGCCCACCCAAGAGTGCTTATTCCCGGGCTGCCATTGATGGTAGACTAACATTAATTTTTACTATAATTTGGACAACACCGGCGGCGGGCCGGATTAAAAATCCTAACGGGCCGTATATGGCCCGCGGGCCGAGGTTGAAAAACTTGTACACACACGATCCGGGGGCGGGGCGAGCGCGCAACTCCCGTTTCAGCAAAACCTCCGTTCAGCCGATTGAACGTTCGGCGGAACGTCCATTCGGCGGCCTGCCCATCTGTCAAACATCCGTCGGCGAAACGTCTTTAGGCGAATCATCCGAGTACCGATGATGTCGCTCACACTGGTACTCAGTGCGCTCAGGGAGGTTGACTTTCTGCTCAGACCAACGAAAAATTAGAGGGAACATTGACTGCGGCCCTTTGAGGATCGGTTTGACACCCCTGGTGTGAAGGGATCGACTTTGACGAGGATATATTCATATCCGCCTTTGCATCGATCAAGATGAAGAAAGTCAATACAGACCAGCTCAAAGGGCTGTGGTTTCACAATATTTGTCAATGGCGCTCTCTGTTCGTGGCATGTTTTTTTAAGTTTTAGACAAGGGCAGGTTTTAGTTACATAATGTTCAATATCAGACTGCATATACGGCCAGAAGAAACAATCACGCACAAGGGATACTGTGCGGTCGACACCCTGCTACCCCATGTTATTATGCAACTCTTTCATTACTGTACCTCGATATAGTTCTGGTGGGACTAACTGTTTACAGGTTGTGGTGGTTCTGTACAGAACACCGTCACTGTCTTATCAGTTTGTCCCACTGCCTGAGCACATTTTTTTTCTTTGGGCTGAGCGACTTCAATTCCTTAGCTGATGGCTTACAACCTGACAGTTTATAGTTCAACATAGGAGTGTATGAACAGGTCCGATTGTTGTGCTTTCCTTACCTCTTCTTTTGGTCTGGGGTTGATTGACGCAGCAGCTGTCTCATCCATGAATCTGGGAAGGGAATCATCATATTCTCTACCTCGGTCACAGTCTGCAGAAGTTCCCCATCTTGTGGAAGACTTCCTGTGTGTGGTTCCAGTTTTTGTATCCATTTTCCAGTTTCCATTTACTTTGATTTGCTTTGTACTTTTGCTTTGTTGTTGTGTGGCCTTTGCGACTGTACTGTCTAACTTATAACTATGCCTTTTCTTGCTACTGTCACAATGAAATTTCCCGAGTACAGGATGAATAAAGTTATCCAATCCAATACACATACATACACATACATACATATACATACATACCAGTGGCGGGCGGTGCATTTTCTGGTAGCGCCTTCAATGTATCAATCCAACCCTCAAAAACTATTTTATGGCTATAAAACCTCTACTGCAGCTACAGCTGCAACACATAAAAAATAATCAATAAATTAATGCACAAAAATGGGGTAAAATCCACTTCCTAGCAGCATTTCATGATTAAATACAAATACTGGAGCTTTTCAGACATTAAAACCAGGCCAGGGGGTGATTTTCCCGGGAAAAGACAGCGATGAACGTCAATGGTGTACGGGCAAACATTGCCTGAAAATGGGGTAAAATCCAGCCGAAAACAGCATTTATTGATTAAATACAAATACTGGAGCTTTTTAGACATCAGAACCGGTCCCGGAATATCATTTCCCCGGTAAAAAGACAGCGATGAACGCCGGTACGTCCATATACGTGAAATGACAAAAAATGCACTAAAATACTAAAATTAGGTAAAATCCACTTCCTAGCATCATTTATTGATTGAATACACATACTGGAGCTTTTGAGACATTACAACCAGGCCAGGGGGGTGATTTTTCCCGGGAAAAGACAGCAATGGACGTCAATGGTGAAACGCCAAAAATTAAACTGGGGTAAAATCCACTTCCTAGCAGCATTTTGTGATTAAATACAAACACTGGAGCTTTTCAGATATCAGAACTTGGCCCACAATTGAAATATTATTTAGGAATATGGCCATATTTTACTCACCAAAAATCCTTTTTACACAATATCCATCCTCCTTTCTTTCTTCCTTCTTTCCTATCGCCATCGAAGCTAATGATGAAAGTCGAGCCTGTCCTGTCATATTTCTGGCATAGTCCGTTTTGAAAATGGCTTTAAATCAAAACAACAATATACTATTTGCTTATGGAGCTAAGTTAGCACACTGAAAGTGCCACACACACCATATTCCTGGCTGTAACAGGCTTGCTAGCTTCGGAGTTGACCGCCCTTTCTTAATGATGTCCATTTTTTTTCTGGAAAAGTCCGTCTGGAAAATAGCTTTGTGAGAGAAATCTGCAACAGAATTCATTTGTTTTTACCACTGTCAGCCATGTGGGTGGAGTTTGCGATCTCTGGCTGCTTTGGCCCGCCTACGAGCCAATCATAGTTTGTGAAAGCAATGACATGTCCCAGCCAGCAAAATGCTAACGCCTATGAAAAATAATTGTGGGGTTGCCAACTCGAAATCTGATTGGTTAAAAGCAACAGTCTAGTTTAATGCAGCAGAGCCCGCAAGAACTGATTGTGAAGTCTTTGAGGCAGATCTGATCTGGCAACAAATAATGGCTGAAATGTAATTGGTTAAATGCTTCAATATGAAAACACACATCTGGAAGCAGTTTAACCAGGGGGAAAAGCAATGAAAGGAAGCTAACAGACCATTTGGAATAATAAGTATTGATGGACAAAATATATGATTCAGATATTTCTTAGGCCAGCAGAGAAGGCCTTGAAGGCCCTGACGGCCCGCCACTGATACATACACACATATACACACACATGTACATACATACATATAGACACACACACACACACACACACCGGTAAAAAGACAGCGATGAACGTCGTTACGTCCATACGTGAAATGACAAAAAATGCACTAAAATTAGGTAAAATCCACTTCCTAGCAGCATTTATTGATTGAATATAAATACTCGAGCTTTTGAGACATTAAAACCAGGCCAGGGGGTGATTCCCTCGGGAAAAGACAGCGATGGACGTCAATACGCGAAACGGAAAAAATTAAACTGGGGTAAAATCCACATCCTAGCAGCATTTAGTGATTAAATACAAACACTGGAGCTTTTCAGATATCAGAACCAGGCCCACAATTGAAATATTATTTAGGAATATAGCCATATTATACTCACCAAAAATTATTTTTAACTGTACACAATATCCATCCTCCTTTCTTTCTTCCTTCTTTCCTATCGCCATCGAAGCTAATGATGAAAGTCGAGCCTGTCCTGTCATATTTCCGGCATAGTCCGTTTTGAAAAGGGCTTTAAATCAACACAACAATATATTTGCTTGTGCAGATAAGTTAGCGCACTAAAAGTGGCGCAAACACAATTTTCCCGGCTGTAACAGGCTTGCTAGCTTCGGAGTTGACCGCCCTTTCTTAATGATGTCCATTTTTTTCTGGAAAATAGCTTTTTGAGCAAATCTGCAACAGAATCCATTTGTTTTTGCCTCTGTCGGCCATTGTGGGTGGAGTTTGCGATCTCTGGCTGCCTCACTATGGCTGTGGCCTGCCTACTAGCCAATCATAGTTGGTGAAAGCAATGACGTATCCCAGCCAGCAAAATGCCAATGCGTATGAAGAAGCATTGTGGGGTTGCCAACTCGAAATCTGATTGGTTAAAAGCAACAGTCTAGTTTAATGCAGCAGAGACCGCATAACTGATTGTGAAGGCTTTGAGGCAGATCTGATCTGGCAACAAATAATGGCTGAAATGTGATTGGTTAAATGCTTCAATACGAAAACACACATTTGGAAGCAGTGCAACCAGGGGCAAAAGCAATGTAAGGAAGCTAACAGACCATTTGGAATAATAAGTACGTATTGATGGACAAAATATAATATGATTCAGATATTTCTTAGGCCAGCAGAGAAGGCCTTGAAGGCCCTGACGGCCCACCACTGATATATATACACACGTCAATGCACCCTTGGGCTTTTTGTATAAAGTTTCCTGCAGTGATTTTTAACGTCCACCAGGTGTCAGTATTTTGCGAAGCAGTGGGTCACTGTATGGAAACGACAAGTGATGCTCACAAATCCATCACTCGTAGTGAGTCAATAAAATAATTACGGCATACATAGTTTTAATTCAAAACACAAAAAGCAAACTGAAAACCCTAAGCCAAAAATCAAAAATTACACCCCCCAAAATTCAAATGAACAAAAAGCCACAGGAAGCAGTAAGCCATGGATTAACGAGACATGGAAAACAGGTGGGTGACACACAGGGGAGGCAACCACAGGTGAAAGCAATGTACAATCACAACGATAAGTTTCAAGCCATCAATATTTTTTTCATACTAATGATTATACATAAGAATATTGAGTATTATCTGTTTGTTCAACATTAAAATAAAATTAAAAAAAAAATAAAAGTTCATATTTGACTTCATATACCGACTGCCAGGTCTATTTACATACAAATCAAATCAGTTCGGATAAATATAAAAAGCGAAAAGAACTACTCCAACATAAACCCAAAGTCGGTTCGTATAGTTAAAAAGAGGAAAATAATGTAGTTTACAAAGCTAATAGAAAATTCTGAAGAAATGAAATAAAACAACATTTGACTTGTTTTACTCTTTTTCAAAGAGACAAATTCACAGCAGACTAATTTTATCAACATGATTAAAAAATGACACGAGGGATTCTCGTCATTTTTGCCAATTAATAGATAACATACACACAGACGTTTGTTTCTTTTAAGTCTTATGAATAAATCCTTGGCAACAAACTTAGTATTATGAATTAATAAGTATTTTTAACCAATGTGTTGAACCACAAATTGAGCAAAGAAAGGGCTTTTCGCCACTGCGGGTTAAGTCTTCTTTTCAGGTTCCTTTCTGTGAAAATGTTGGAAAATTAACTGCACCTGGAAAAGGTTTTTGAATTGTGTAGCTTTTTAATTGGGCTGTTGAAGCGAATCTGTGGCCACATAAGTGTTCTTTTAAGCTTCTCCTTTGGGAAAATGTTCGACCACAAATTGAGCAGGAAATTGTTTTTTCACCAGTGTTGGTTCTTATGTGGGTTTTTATCGTTCCCTTATCTGCAAATGTTTTACCACAAACTGAACACGAAAATGACCAGCGTGGATTCTTGTGTTTTTGGAAATCTTGCTTTTGAGAAAAGGCTTTACCGCAAACTGCACACAAGAATGGCTTTTAACCTGTGTGTGTTCTTGCATGAATAGTTAAGAATACCTTCCGTGTGAATCTTTGACCACAAACTGAACACGAAAATGTTTTTTCACCAGTGTGGGTTCTTATGTGCCTTTTTAAGGTTCCCTTCTCTGTAAATCTTTTACCACAAACTGAACACGAAAATGGTTTTTCACCAGTGTGGGTTATTGTGTGCGTTTTTAAGCATTGCTTTTGAGAAAAGGCTTTACCGCAAACTGAACACGAAAATGGTTTTTCACCAGTGTGGGTTCTTGTGTGTATTCGTAAAACTTGCTTATGAGAAAAGGCTTTACCACAAACTGAACACGAAACTGGTTTTTCACCAGTGTGGGTTCTTGTGTGCTTTTTTAAGGATCCCTTCTCTGTAAATCTTTTACCACAAACTGAACACGAAAATAAATTTTCACCTGTGTGTATTCTTGCATGATTATTTAAGTGATGCTGTTCAGAAAAGGCTTTACCGCAAACTGAACACGAAAATGGTTTTTCACCAGTGTGGGTTCTTGTGTGCCTTTTTAAGTTTTGCTTGTGTGTAAATCTTTGACCACAAACTGAACACGAAAATGGTTTTTCACCAGTGTGGGTTCTTGTGTGCCTTTTTAAGGTTTTCTTCTCTTTAAATCGTTTACCACAAACTGAACACGAAAATGGTTTTTCACCAGTGTGGGTTCTTGTGTGCCTTTTTAAGGTTCCCTTCTCTGTAAATGTTTTACCACAAACTGTACACGAAAAGGGTTTCTCCCCAGTGTGGGTAAGAATATGTCTTTTCAAAGTAGACTTTTTCCCAAAGGTTTTTCCACACTGAGAGCATTTCCAGAGTTTGCCGTCCTTAAGACCTTCATTGTCATAAAGCAAGTCTTCGCTATCTGATAACGGAGCAATTAAATTGTCTGTTTGCCCTTCTGCTGAGTTGGCGTTCGGAGGCTCCGCCCCTCTGCCGGCCACGCCCGGATCATCTTCACTCTTGAAAGGCTCACCAGTTGACACGGTGACATCTTCTTCCTCCTTTTTGATTTGCTGTTGAGGGAACTCTGGCTCCTCCTCTTTAATTTGGGGTAACGTTAAGGTGTGTGCAGGCTCCGCCCCTCTGCTGGTCATGACCAGATCCTCTTCCCTCTTCAGGATTTCACCAAGTGACCAGGTGACATCATCTTCCTCCTTCTTGATTGGAAGTCGCTCATCTCTCATTTGTTGTTGAGGGAACTCTGGCTCCTCCTCTTTAATTTGGGGTAACGTTAAGGTGTGTGCAGGCTCCGCCCCTCTGCTGGTCACGCCCAGATCCTTTTCCCTATTCAGGATTTCACCAAGTGACCAGGTGACATCATCTTCCTCCTTGATTGGAAGTCGCTCGTCTCTCATTTGTTGTTGAGAGAACTCTGGCTCCTCCTCTTTGATTTGGGTGAGCTCAAGTTCCTTTTTAAGGCCAACAGACTCTTTCCCATCAGGACCAAGATATTCTCTGAAACCTGCAAAGACACGAAAATAAATGATATGTTTCATAATCTGTCTATCTAACGAGAAGTCCTTTAGGTTAGACTGGGAATGTAAAGTCTTATACTTATATCGGCGGTGGCTAGGCTCGTAACATGACATTAACTTGAAATTTAACTGAAATCAACTCAAATGACTATACACACCCACACATATTTGACCACCCGGAACCATCTCAATAAGTTCGTATCTCCAATTTGTCTCATTTCTCAAGGAAAAAAATGGCTCTGAATTTAGCTCGTTTCTTAAATTTTCCGTAAATTGGGACACTCGTATGTCAAGGTATTCCTGAAATATGCTGGCTGCCACAGCAAATGTTTAATTAACAAGGAATAAGCATATAGCACTCGCGGGTGACCCGCATTGTAATCAACAGTTTGAGGAAAAAAAGAGTTCACCTTCAAAATTAAAGTACAATTAAGAGCACACCTACACATTTCAATGTTTAAAAATGTTTTATTTTATTAAACCCAAATGATTCTTTAATCTCATCTCATTTTCTGAACCGCTTTATCCTCATCAGAGTCGGGGGGAGCCTATCCCAGCTGACTTTGGGCCAGAGGCGGGGCACCCTGAATTGTTGGCCAGCCATTCGCAGGGCACAACAAGACAGACAACCATTCACACTCACACCTAGGAGCAATTTAGAGTGTCCAATCAGCCTACCATGTCTTTAGAATGTGGGAGGAAGCCGGAGTGCCCGGAGAAAACCCACACGCATCAAAATAAAAAGGTAAATTCTGGGCCACTTTTCACATTTTTTATGAACTTAAAATAAAATAAAAATCTTCAGTGCTGAGTCGTATTAGCAAGCGGAAGACATGGGAGTTGCTTCCGCTTGAAAAATAATTTAAAAAACATTTTCCCCAGAAAAAATCCGCGATGTAGTGAAATGCTGAGGGATTACTGTACTTGAATTTGCAATTGCAGCACAGATATAGCACTTCTACAATTACCATTAAGCCTTTATGATGAAGGGAATATATAGATATAAAAATGGACCCACCTTGCATTATTTTGCAAAATATCGAGTTTTCCTCGTGGAACGTTGCTGCTCTTTTCCCACACGTAAATTCTGATGGAGACGCCATTGATAGCTGCTAGCTAGGTTAAGCTAAGGTAGGCCGCAAAGCTTCAAAGTTCTTCGACGACTTGAAGAGTTATTCCTTTGATATATGCTAACAGGCTTAGCTAAAGTAGCGCACAAAGCTTCAACGAGGTCTTGAAAAGGATTTTGGCTGATATTTAAGGTCATAAAGTAGCTGAAGCTAGACACGACGGGGACCCATAGGTTAAGTTTGGTGGCGAAAATTGGGCATGCGCGGTGGCAGCGTCACTTCCTTCGATGCATTACGTTTATAAATGTAAGAGATTTGGACATAGGAAATAATTATTATTCAAATTTTCTGACATGTGGTTTGAGCAAAAAAATGTTTGCGCAGGTTTGAATTAAATTGAAAATTAAATTAAACATAAATCACTTGAAGATCGTGTCTCAAAAGGAGGCGTGGCAAAACGCGCATGCGCAGAAAATAATCGCCCTTGATAATGGTGCTGTTCTGTTTTGACGATTGGCATCACGGGAGAGGTAGTTCTTCATTGAAACGGTTTGAACTCGCAGGAATCAGTCTCTTATTTACGTACTGCTCTCTCGTGGTCAGGAGAAAATTTGTTTCATTCTAAGTTCAGTATTCGTGGACACTGTACACAATATTTAAGACACTGGCAATCACAAGTTATCGAAGAAGCACATTTTAAGAAATTATATCAGAAAATTAGCAATTTCTCAAAGGTGTCTTAAATCCAAAAGGAAAAGTTTGTTTTTTCTTTTATTTACATTATTCCCTTAATCCGGACCAACCACTAGATGTAAATTATGTCTTGATTTTCCCATTTTTAACGAATATTTGCAATTTTTCCCTCCAATTTTGTTCTTTTTATGTTTTAGTTCAATAAGTATTTTGTAAAATGTAAAAATAACTATATAGAAATATTTTCAACAAATGATTCTTCCCTTATTGAGAATAAAAGCTCAAATAAACATTGTTTTAGATCTATGAAAAATATTTAAGGCTTTATATCCAGTTCTTTAAATCCGATTTAATCTCTCTCTCTCGCTCTCTTGCTCTCTCCCGCTCCCTCCCTCCCACTCCCTCCCTCCCACTCCCTCTCTCCCTCCCTCACTCCCTCCCTCCCTCCCTCCCATCCTCCCTCCCTCCCTCCCTCCCTCCCTCCCTCCCTCCCTCCCTTCCTCCCTCCCTTGTAGATCATCCGTCTGGCCTGGAACTTGTTGTCCTGTTCAGTCCATAGTTATGAAGACAATTGACTGGCCCCGACAGGAAGACTGGGGGAAAGTGCACTCGGTCCAAACAGTATGGCACAATTTAAATTATAGCTTCATTACCTATTAATTCCAAATGAACAAAGAACTGAATGACAAGCCTTGCATTTTACATTTTTTATAGATCTAAAACTATGTTTATTTTAGCTTTTTTTCTTACAGAGGGAAGATGTCTTTTAATCATTTAATTTCAAAAGGAAACGAAATATGTTTTTATGTTCAAAATTAAAGTGGAAAACAGAAAATATTTTTATATAGTTATTTTTACATTTTACTAAATACTCATTGAACTAAAACACAAAAAGAAAAAAATAAGGATGAAAAAATTGCAAATATTCGTTAAAAATGGGAAAATCAAGAAATATAATTTACATCTAGTGGTTGGTCCAGATTGAGGGAATAATGTTAATAAAAGAAAAAACAAACATTTCCTTTTGGGTTTAAGACACCTTTGAGAAATTGCAAATTTTCTGATATAATTTCTGCGCTTTTTCGATAACTTGTGATTGACAGTGTCCTAATTATTGTGTATAATGTCCACGAATACTGAAATTAAAATTAAACAAATTTTCTCCTGACCACAAGAGAGCGTTACCTAAATAAGAGACTGATTCCTGCGAGTTCAAACCGTTTCATTGAAGAACTACTTCTCCCGTGATGCCAATCGGCGAAACAGCAACAGCTCCATTATCAAGGACGATTTTTCTCTGCGCATGCGCGTTTTGCGAAGCCTCCTTTTGAGACGTTATTTATGTTTAATTTAATTTTCAATTTAATTAAAACCTACGCAAACAATTATTGCTCAAACCACACGTCAGAACATTTGAAGATTAATTATTTCCTATTTCCGACTCTCTTACATTTATAAATCGAAGGAAGTGACGCTGCCACCGCGCATGCGCAGTTTTCGCCACCTAGCTTAACCTATGGGTCCCCGACGTGTCTAGCATAAGCTACTTTATGACCTTAAATATCAGCCAAAATCATTTTCAAGACCTCGTTGAAGCTTTGCGGCCTACTTTAGCTCAGCCTGTTAGCATATATCAAAGGATCAACTCTTCAAGTCGTCGAAGAACTTTGAAGCTTTGCGCCCTCTTTAATTTAGCCGAGCTAGCAGCTATCAATGGCGTCTCCATCAGAATTTACGTGTGGGAAAAGAGCAGCAAAGTTCCACGAGGAAAACTCGACATTTTGCAAAATAATCCATGCAAAAGTTGTCCTTCACAGAATAGAAGGTGGGTCCATTTTTATATCTATATATTCCCTTCATCATTAAGGCTTAATGGCAATTGTAGAAGTGCTTTTTTGTGCGCTGCAATTGCATATTCAAGTACAGTAATTTAATTTTCAATTTAATTAAAACCTACGCAAACAATTATTGCTCAAACCACACGTCAGAACATTTGAAGATTAATTATTTCCTATTTCCGACTCTCTTACATTTATAAATCGAAGGAAGTGACGCTGCCACCGCGCATGCGCAGTTTTCGCCACCTAGCTTAACCTATGGGTCCCCGACGTGTCTAGCATAAGCTACTTTATGACCTTAAATATCAGCCAAAATCATTTTCAAGACCTCGTTGAAGCTTTGCGGCCTACTTTAGCTCAGCCTGTTAGCATATATCAAAGGATCAACTCTTCAAGTCGTCGAAGAACTTTGAAGCATTGCGCCCTCTTTAATTTAGCCGAGCTAGCAGCTATCAATGGCGTCTCCATCAGAATTTACGTGTGGGAAAAGAGCAGCAAAGTTCCACGAGGAAAACTCGACATTTTGCAAAATAATCCATGCAAAAGTTGTCCTTCACAGAATAGAAGGTGGGTCCATTTTTATATCTATATATTCCCTTCATCATTAAGGCTTAATGGCAATTGTAGAAGTGCTTTTTTGTGCGCTGCAATTGCATATTCAAGTACAGTAATCCCTCAGCATTTCACTACATCGCAGATTTTTCTGGGGAAAATGTTTATTTTTTAAATAATTTTTCAAGCGGAAGCAACTCCCATGTCTTCCGCTTGCTACTAGGACTCAGCACTGGAGATTTTTCTTAAATTATAAATTCATAAAAATGTGAAAACCGGCCCAGAGGAGCGAGTGGTTAGCGCATCGGCCTCACAGCTCTCGGGTCCTAGGTTCAAATCCAGGTCAAGTCCACCTGTGTGGAGTTTGCATGTTCTTCCCAGGCCTGTGTGGGTTTCCTCCAGGTACTCCGGTTTCCTCCCACACTCCAAAGACTTGCATAGTAAGGCTTTTTTTAATAATAAAAAAGACCATGTATAGTAAAGTATCAGTTTCTTTAAAAAATGACCATTTATAGAAAGGCTTTTTTTTAATTAAAAAAATTACCTTTTTATTTTGACGCGTGTGGGTTTTCTCCAGGTACTCCGGCTTCCTCCCACATTGTAAAGACATGGTAGGCTGATTGGACACACTAAATTGCTCCTAATTATGAGCGTGAATGGTTGTCTGTCTTGTTGTGCCCTGCGATTGGCTGGCCAACAATTCAGGGTGCCCCCCCCCGCCTCTGGCCCAAAGTTAGCTGGGATAGGCTCCAGCGCCCCCCCCCCCGACTCTGATGAGGATAAAGCGGTTCAGAAAATGAGATGAGATTAAAGAATCCTTTGGGTTTAATAAAACAAAACATTTTTAAACATTGAAATGTGTAGGTGTGCTCTTAATTGTACTTTAATTTTGAAGGTGAACTCTGTTTTCCTCAAACTGTTGATTACAATGTGGGTCACCCGCAAGTGCTTTAATTATTACGTAAATAATTGAACATTTGCTGTGGCAGCCAGCATATTACAGGAATACATTGACATACGAGTGTCCCAATTTACGGGAAATTTGAGAAACGAGCTAAATTCCGAGCATTTTTTTTCCTTGAGATATGAGACAAATTGGAGATACAAGCTTATTGAGATGGTTCCGGGTGGTCAAATATGTGTGGGTGTGTATAGTCATTTGAGTTGATTTCAGTTAAATTTCAAGTTAATGTCATGTTACGAGCCTAGCCACCGCCGATATAAGTATAAGACTTTACATTCCCAGTCTAACCACCGCCGGTATAAGTATAAGACTTTACATTCCCAGTCTAACCTAAAGTCTTCTCGTTAGATAGACAGATTATGAATCATATCATTTATTTTCGTGTCTTTGCAGGTTTCAGAGAATATCTTCGTCCTGATGGGAAAGAGTCTGTTGGCCTTAAAAAGGAACTTGAGCTCCCACAAATTAAAGAGGAGGAGCCAGAGTTCCCTCAACAACAAATGAGAGACGAGCGACTTCCAATCAAGAAGGAGGAAGATGATGTCACCTGGTCACTTGGTGAAAACCTGAAGAGGGAAGAGGATCTGCGCGTGACCAGCAGAGGGGCGGAGCCTGCACACACCTTAAAGTTACCCCAAATTAAAGAGGAGGAGCCAGAGTTCCCTCAACAGCAAATCAAGAAGGAGAAAGAAGATGTCACTGTGTCAACTGGTGAGCCTTTCAAGAGTGAAGATGATCTGGGCGTGGCCGACAGAGGGGCGGAGACTCCGAACGGCAGCTCAGCAGAAGGGCAAGCAGACAATTTAATTGCTCCGTTATCAGAAAGCGAAGACTTGCTTTATGACAATGAAGGTCTTAAGGACGGCAAACTCTGGAAATGCTCTCAGTGTGGAAAAACCTTTGGGAAAAAGTCTACTTTGAAAACTCACATGAGGAGCCACACTTGGGAGAAACCCTTATCATGTACAGTTTGTGGTAAAACATTTACACACAAGAGAAACTTAAATATTCATGGAAGAACACACACTGATGAAAAACAATTTTCGTGTTCAGTTTGCGGTCAAAGATTTACAGAGAAGGGACACTTAAAAACGCACACAAGAACCCACACTGGTGAAAAACCATTTTCGTGTTCAGTTTGCGGTAAAGCCTTTTCTCAACAGGCACACTTAAAAGCGCACACAAGAACACACACAGGTGAAAAACCATTTTCATGTTCAGTTTGTGGTCAAAGATTTACACAGAAGGGACACTTAAATAGGCACGAAATAATCCACACAGGTGAAAAACAATTTTCGTGCTCAGTTTGTGGTAAAAGATTTACACAGAAGGGAAACTTAAAAATACACACAAGAACCCACACTGGTGAAAAACCATTTTTGTGTTCAGTTTGTGGTCAAGCATTCGCAGATAAGCGAATCTTACGATGCCATATGAGAACCCACACTGGTGAAAAACCCTTTTCTTGCTCGATTTGTGGTCAAGCTTTCTCTCAAACGCACCAGTTAAAAAGCCACACAAGAACCCACACTGATGACCCGCCCAGTTAATGTTCAAACATTTTCACAGAAGGGAACCTGAAAAGAAAACTTAACATCACACGGATGGCATACTTAAAAAGTCATGCAAGAACACACACTGGTGAAAAACCATTTGCGTGCTCAGTTTGTGGTAAAAGATTTACAGAGAAGGGAAGCTTAAAAAACACGTAATAACCCACACTGGTGAAAAACCTTTTTCGGGCTCAGTTTGTAGTCAAACACACACAAGGAAAGCTTGAAAAGGCACACAAGATTCCACACTGCTGAAAAAACGTTTTCGTGTTCTGATTGCGGTAAAGCCATTTCTCAAAAGCAAGATTTACAAAGACACAAGAACCCACACTGGCAAAAAAAAATCCTGCTCAGTTTGTGGTCGAACATTTTCCCAAAGGAGAAGCTTAAAAGAACACATTAACCCACACTGGAGAACAATGTTTTCCTGTTCAGTCTGGCCACAGATTCGCTGCAACGGCCCAATTAAAAAGCTACACAATTGAATAACCTGAAAAGAAGATTTAACAACCCGCACAGGAGAAAAGCCCTTTTTTGCTCAATTTGTGGCAGGAATATCTTAAAAACACAATTACCCACATTGGTCAGAAACCCTTTTCCTGCTCAGCTTCTTGCCAGAGATTTAGTCGTAAGGATAGACTTTAAAGACGCAAATGTGTGATAAGCAGTGGCCAATGACGGCTTTGCTTGCTTTATCAATTTCTGTATGAAAGATCATTATAATTGCAGTATACAGTGGTACCTCGACATACGATCGTAATCCGTTCTGAGACTGAGATCGTATGAAGAGATTCTCGTAACTTGAGCGGACGTTTCTCATTGAAATGAATGGAAAACAAATTAATTCGTTCCAACCTACTGAAAAAACACCAATAACAGGATATTGGATTGGAAAAAATGTTTTATTTCCTCTAATTCGCCATCTATTAACAAATTAACACATAACTAGTGGTTTAATAGTAATAAAATGTGTTTAATCTAACTAAAATTGGGCAGATTACGCCGACGGGAGACAGAGACGTGTGGGGGGGTGGGGTTCGTTTTTTTCCCACGACAACTCACTCGTAAACAGAACAAACAAATTTAAATTAACTTGGATTAATATATACAGACACTCAAACATACGTTTAATGTAACTTTACACTAAACTGAAATCTAATTTTGTTGTAATCTTTTGTTACCTTCGTTTTCCGGGTTGGCGGTTTGCCACGCCTCCACCCTCACGTTCGCTATCGATGGGCTGTTTGCTGTTGCACTACGTATTCCCTTCAAAATATTCCGAAAATGATTCACGCAAATGTCCTCACAATAGGATAACCCACGACCACTAGCCAACGAGAAAAACTGCTCATAAAGACCGTCTCGCAACTCCATCGTTGAAATGGCTCTGGTCGCAGCCGCTTTGAGAGAGCGTTGCGACCAGAAATATTACAAAGAGGGAATTGCGAGCCAGTGCCGCTGATGTTCTTAGGAGCAGCGAACGAGAAGTAATATAATACTCCTCGTATTAGATAATAATGAAAAACAGGAAATGCAACAGCTGAGCTTACCCACGTATTGATTGTGGGTAAAGTTTTATTCTGAGAAAGAGTGCCATTGCCTGTCGGTGTTGTGTGCACGAGTATACTTCATTACCCAGAAAGCCCTCTTTTTCCCGCGCATGCGCGTTGTGCGTTTCCTGGTCTGAATAACTCATTCGGTGCTCGTAGATACACGAAAGATATGCAAAAAAGACAGTGCCATGGCCCACTGGCTTGGTCGCATCACGAAATTTTGATCGCATCACGAAATTTTGATCGCATCACGGGCGAATTATTCGATTGAAATTTTCGTCGTAAGACGAGAATATTGTATGACGAGCGGTCGTATGACGAGGTACCACTAATTGTATTTTGCATTCTGAAAATCTTGTTTACATTTTTTATTGTGTAATATCGATCCACACTATTCAAATACAGTAAAACCTTAAGATACGAGCTAACTGCGGGATCGAGCTTGTATGTCAATTTACTCGTATCTCAAGTCAATTCTTCCCATAGAAATGAACAAAATACAAATTAATCCGTTTCCATCCTAAAAAAACCCCACCAAAATTGGTTCTAATTAACTACCGACTCACAATTGTGAACCATCTGGTATGCTCATATCTCAAATTTATCTCATATCTCAAGGCAAAAAAATTGCTCAGAATTTTCCTCGTATCTCAAATTTCTCCTTTGTTGGAACACTTGTATGTCAAGGTATTACTTTTTAAGAAAAATTAGTGCCGTTGAAGATTTTATTGACCTCACAATTCTATCCGAAATAGTAGAGCCTAAATTAGGAAATTACAAAGTAAATGATCAATAATGTGATCTAATTAATATGGAAAATGTCCTCACAGTTAAAGACATGCCTAAGAAATTTGAAAAATTGCAGTTTTTGTCTATTGAATTTGCTAGCAAATCCAATAAGAATATTGAGTGTTATTCAAACATTGTACATTTTACTGACAATAATTGATATATTGAATCTAGGACAAGGGTCACCAAACTACGGCCCGCGGGCCGGATGCGGCCCGCCGGCACATTTGGACCAGCCCTCTGAACAATACCAGAGACGCTATCGGATATATATATATATATTTTTTAATTTATTTTTATTTTTTTTATTTAATTTTTTTTATTTTTGGGATGCGGCCCGCCGGCACATTTGGACCGGCCCTATGAACAATACCAGAGACGCTATCGGATTTTTTTTCCTATTTGGCCTTGAAGACTGGGACGTTTTAATCTTGTGTTTGGTTCATTGCACCCCTGCTGAGCCCACAAATCATCCCAGTGAAGCGGGGCTTCGCATTGCTTCTTTGGTGACACGCGCGGGGAGAGTGTTTCCCTTTGCGCGTTGCATGCACGAGCAGTGTTACCGAGACATCTGGACGATCGCAGGTGAGGGCGGAGCCCTGGGACCATCGCGTACTATTCAAGCATATTAAAACTGCAACCTGTTTGAGAACGGAATAATGGCGAAAAAGTTAGGTGAGAGAAAAATTGATTGAGAATGCAGGGTATTTAACCTGGAGTGGACAAACAATTATTTTTTTGTTCAAGGCAAAGAAAAGGCTGTTTGTCTCATTTGTCAAGAGACGGTGGCGGTATTCAAAGAATACAATCTTTGCCGACACTATGAATCCCGTCACAAAGACAAGTACGATAGCTTGCAAGGCCAAATACGAGCAGACAAACTCTCAAAGCGAAAAAGTGGACTACTATCTCAGCAGAACCAGGCATCCGTTCGGGCCGGCTTTTGGGTTGCTAAATTGATAGCAAGCAGCGGTAAGCCTTTCACTGACGGAGAGTTTGTTAAGAAATGTATGGATACTGTCGTGGAGGAGGTAAGTCTGTCGGCGAGTACAATCACGAGACGCGTTGAAGAAATCGGGAGAAATGTATATGCCCAGCTGCAGCAGAAGACGAAATAATTTGACTTTTTTTCATTAGCACTGGATGAAAGCACGGACGTGCAAGACACAGCGCAACTGCTCATTTTTATTCGTGGAGTTAGCGCAAACTTTGAGATTTGCGAGGATCTGGCAGCCCTCCAAAGTCTCAAAGGGACTACAATGGGAGAGGATATTTTTGACAAAGTGTGCCAAACCATGGAGAAGTTGGACCTGGACTGGTCAAAGCTAGCTAGCATCACGACTGACGGGGCTCCTAGCATGGTGGCCGAAACTCGCGGTCTAATAATGGGACGCATGAACCGGGAGTTGGAAAAAAGGGGTCTCACCGCCCCGCTACGAGTCCACTGCCAAATTCACCAGCAAGCACTGTGCTGCAAAATGTTGACGTGGGATTCTGTAATGACGGTTGTGGTGTCGTGCATAAACTTCAGAGCAAAGGGAGAAGATTGTGCATGGCACAACAGAAAGTTAATGTTCCATGGCTTTTTTTTCTATGAAGAACCCAGAGAGAGTTATTTAGTTATTATGTATTTCATAAAAAGTGTTATTTATTTCCTGTTTTTTCTGTGAAGAACTCAGAGGGTTATTTAGTTATTATTTATTTCATTAATAGTGTTATTATATGTTTCCTGACTTTTTTTCTGTAAAGAACCTGGAAAGGGTTATTTGGTTATGTGTGGCTTTCTGGAAAACAATAAAAAAAAAATTAAGCTCCCCTACGATCGTCACACTTTTTCTGTTACAAACTGACACCGGCCCCCCATCAGAGAAGGGAAAAGTTATGTGGCCCTCACAGGAAAAAGTTTGGGGACCCCTGTGTTAAGTCATTAGAGACGTAGGGAGACTGTCTTCTTGTGGAAATTATTGGTATTGCTACCACGGGGAGTATCTTTTTTCTTTCTTAATGACATAATTAAAAAAAATTAAAGGGCTGATTTGAATCACGTCTCAGCAATTTCCTGTATTTTTAAACAAGATTTGTGTCTTATTTAAATTGAGTAACCTAAATTAATTCAATTCTAATGAGATTTTTCAGTTTTAAAATGAGTTTAAGATAAAAGCAAAATGGACTGCTGCAGTCTGGGGTTGATCCAGGGACCTTCAGATATTCCGTCTAACAGTCTCCCATCTGAGCTACTTCAGCTGGCAGAGTCTGCTCAAAACCTCAACTACAGATTGACTATTGGCCTAATTGTACTATAAGAGCTTGAGTTGTTCCTTTTTGTTGCAAGTATTTTTCAGTCCTGTTTGTATTCAATTCATTGATTTATTTCCTTGTCAGCTGATTGGAAATTGGTTCCTTTATCAGAATACATCTCTGTTACGTGTCCTCTTCTGGCAAGAAATCTTCTGATTGCGTTGAGCCAAGCATCAGTGTCATGGGAAGACAACACTTCCAATGAATTCATTCAGTCATCATGGGTCCCGCGGATCTTCGTAATGGGTTGTTGGAGCATGTACTTGCGGACTTTAGACAAAAGGTACACTCCACCCTAGACTGGTTACCAGACTGGCTTAGGGCACACAGAGAGACAGACAATCATTTGCACTCACAATCATACTACCATCAGGAATCGAGCCCACAACTCCCCACATTGTAGTCAGGTGAGTGAACCAACACACCATCAGGCAGTCTCCAATAAACTTTGTGTGTTCCAAATGTATTGTTCTTATCGCTAGGCATGCGAAGTTTACGCAGTGGTGGACTGTCAGGGCCTGCAAGGCCTTCTCTGCTGGCCTAAAAAATCTGAATCACAGACTGATGTTAATTATGTTTTGTCTATGAATACTTAATAAATAATTCCAAATTGTCTGTCAGGTTCCTTTTATTGCCCTTCCCCTGGTTGCGCTGCTTCCAGATGTGTCTAACCAGCATCTAACCAATCACGAATAAGGACAATGTTATTCCAGCCAATACGACCTAGAGTAAAAGTAACACTAATATAAAATGAAAGAAAATCAGCACACCTAAATCAGAAACTACCACTCCACACATTTTGGGTAAAAACCGGGAAAACAACGTTGCTTTTGTACCTAAAAATGCAACAAATACTTCAAAAAATATTGCGTCTCTTAGGTCATGTGACACACATTGGTCCAATCAGAATGTAGCAATTGACTTCTTGGACCTATCCCACAATGCCCCGAGGCTTCGAGCAGTAAGGCAACTCACCTGTACTTAATTACAACAAGTCATTCATTTCAAATTCACTCTGTTGCGTTATTTTCTCAAATGCAAACGAAGAAGAAACTTGAAGTTTCTATTTGGATTTCTCAGACTTTGACGTAAATTAATATTTGGTGTTATCCTGGGGACACCATGTCCTTATAAAATGAGGTGTATTCCAAACTATTAGGGATAAGTTCGTTCAGTCCACCTGTTGCATAGTGGCGCATGCATACTTGGGTATCAACATTATTGCACTCTTGGTTCAAGGTAAAAGATGTTAACGGATGACTGTGTCCTGGCTCTCTTCTTCAATACAGTACAACTGGCGACGACGATTAATTGCGGGGGGAAAAGACAAAAGAGTCACTGTCAGTACTAGTGAGTACAATACCCCAAATTGGCAAGGTTGATGAATATAAGCCTGTAAATGAGCCGTGGACCACATGTATCGAGCGGTTAGAGCAGTTCCTTGATGCTAACGACATCGACCCAGAGAAGTATGTAGCCGTGTAGCTTAGCGTAATGGGAGCTACCACATACGGACATTTGAGGAACTTGGTCCAACCGGACAAGCCCAAAGATAAATCTTTCGACGACAATGTGAGGATTTTGAAAGAACATTTTGAGCCAAAGCCAATATTGGTCGCAGAAAGATTCCGCTTTAACAAATGTAATCAAAAGAGGAATCAAACTCTGGCACAGTATGTAACAGAACTAAAGCAACAAGCAGCAAATTGTGAGTTTGGCACTAATTTGGATTCGGCACTGCGAGACAGGTTCGTGATTGCACTCAAAAAATGAAATGTGCCAAAGAAGATTGCTTTCTGTGGCAGAACAAGAAGAGTTTGCCATCATGACAGTCAGTAGTGATAATGATGAGCTATACAGGGCCACATTCACTATTAATGGGGTGTCTCTTGACATGGAAATAGACACTGGAGCAGCAAGAAGTGTCATTTCACAAGCAACCTATAGCAGAATGTTTGCACATTTGCCTTGACAGCCCGCAAAGGTGAAGCTTAAAGCTTACAATGGGGGCAGCATTTAGGTTTCTGGACAGTTCATGACCAAAGTAAAATATGAGGATCAAGAAGTGGAAATGCCACTGTTAGTCGTGAAGTGAAAGGGAGCATCCCTCTGTGGAAGAAACTGGCTCAGACAGTTTAATCTGAACTGGAAATGCATCAAATACGTATGGGAATGTGACAAAGCAAACTGTTAAAGACATTTTGGACTGTTAGACGATAAGTTTTGGCATCTGACTCCAACAACGTTTGTCTATCTGAAACTATGGCTTATCGACCTAACAATAGTGCATGTTTAGCATCGGGAGAGAAGACCAGGATTACTCCACAGATGATTTATTCCTGATAAGGAGATCTAATACAGAGCTCTGGGTCTCGGGTCCCTAACACAAACAGCTGTGCGTCTTCGTGACCATCGAGAGACAACACCCAAACCGAGTAGCCCAGTTTTCATAACACAAATATGAATAACGCATTAGCTGATTAAAGGTATGATGTTGACCGGTCCACGACGGTCTCGATGGTTCCACCCTCTCTTGGGATTTTCCAGTTGCCTCTGTATCAGTTGGCCTTGGGTGAAGCCATCAGTAATCAACCTCAAAAGAATATCTTGTACTGAAAGCTTCCTTTATTCCTTGTGCAGGCATTAATATAAGGGAACATTCTGTTTGCGTGCGTCATCAACCTGAAAACATGTGTTTAATCATACAGTAGTAATATATAAAAATAAAGCCTTATTTTTTATTGCAATGATTCATCTGTAATAAAATATATGATTAAAATATGTCGTAGTCTTCATTATATATAACCATTGATAAAACAAACAAAAAAATTGATGGCTTGAAACTTGTCATTGATTGTCCATTGCCTTCACCTGTGTGTCACCCAACTATTTTTCCATGTCTCATTAACCCATGTCTGTGTATTTATTCTTGTGTTCTACCTCTTTTGGTTCTTTTTTTGTAATTTTTGATTCAGGGCTTATATGTTTTCAGTTTGCTTTTGGTGTTTTTAATTACCTAAAACCTTTTGATATACCATAGTGATGGGACGATGCTACATCAAGGATTGTATTGACACACTGTGTCGGCACTGTATTGAAACCGTGTTGGTCATTCATTAGTGACCCCTGCAGTAGTTATATAATCATTGCAGGTGAAACAAACCCTTGTTTTTTATATTCCAAACGGAGTTGATATGTAAAATAGATCAAATTTGAGTTACAATGTTTAACTTATGTCCACATTTTTGTTAACTGTTAAATCCCCATGAAATAAAAGTGATTTCGTTTTGCGTCACACGATCAAAATGGTTCCACACTGGGGAAAACTTCTTAGAACGAGTTGTTTCTTTGATATACATATGACAATTACGCAAAAGCCCATCCAACAAGCCTACGATACTTTGATACAGTTTATGTCTTTATACTAAACACTTTGGCCAAACTATACATTTCCTGTATTGGTCACGTGATTCTTTCTTAAAGCTATACACGCCCTACTTCCGACTTTCACTCTTGAACTCTCGACACAATGCTGACGCAACAGTGTCGATCGTCCCATCACTACCAGCAAAACCTTCTTTAGCTAACTTTTCCTAGCTAGCAGCTACCAAAGAAACAAGTCCGGTTCGTCCAAGAACTCGTTGAACCTTTGCGCACTACTTTAGCTAAGCCTAGCAGATATCAAAGGAACAAGTCGTCGAATGCTTGTTTATGCTTTAGCTTAGTTTAGCTAGCAGCTATCAAAGAAACAAGTCACCGAAGAACTCGTTGGAATTTTCCCTGGCTAAGTTAGCTTAGCCTAGCTAGCAGCTACTGAAGGAAAACGTCGTCGAAGAGCGTGTTTATGCTTTATCTTAGCTAGCAGCATCAAAGAAACAAGTCACCGAAGAACTCGTTGGAATTTTCCTGGCTAAATTAGCTTAGCCTAGCTAGCAGCTACTGAAGGAAAACGTCACCGAAGAGCGTGTTTATGCTTTATCTTAGCTTATCTGGGATTTTTATTCACTTAATAGCATTATCTTAGCTAGCAGCATCAAAGAAACAAGTCCTCAAGTCGTCGAAGAACCCGTTAAAGCTTTGCGCCCTACTTTAGCTTAGCTTATTTGAGCTAGCAGCTATCAACAAAGGCGCCGCCATCATCAGAATCCACGCGTGGAAATGCCTGCAGGAACGAAACGGCCAAAGTTCCAGGAGGAACTTTTTGACCTCAAAGGATATAGACTAGAAGGTGGGTTGAATTTTTATTTCCATTAATTCCCTCAATGTTTAATGGAAAAATACCGTTAAGGCTTAAATGTATTCTATTGACGTAAAATTATTATAGCATTCGTACTTTTTCACGAATTCGCAATAGCGCCGTTCGAAGAAAGACGTAATAAATACTATTTCTATTTTAATGTGACCACTCTAGGACGGAAAGAATGAGTCTTAACGTGTTTATCCTTTAACAACGGCAGAAAACAGTAGCTTTCCTTTTATTGTATCCTTATCACAAACAAACAATGTATTTTTCTTTATCACGCAATGCGCGAGCGCCCCCAGAGGCGTTCAAGAGCCATTCCTGCTACTCGCCCTCCATTTTTGGCTACATGCTTGAGTAACATAACACTTACTTACATGCTGTAAATTTAAAATGCAATAAATGAAGATGCAGATGCACTAAACAACGAGAGCAGCGTTCAAACAAAGGTGTCAAATTTGCGGCCCGAGGGCCAAACCGCCATGGTGCGGCCTGCAGAGTACTTCATTTTAATGTTAAAATTCAAATGAAATTATAAATAAATTGAATATGTACTCTTTTACCCGCTATTTTTTTTCTAGAAAAAAACTAACATTTTTATTTAAAAAATCTAATATTGAGATGTTTTGTTTTCATAAAAATGTAATATAAAAATAACAAAAATGAACAAATAAGTGATTTAAATCATTTTGCTTTTTTAATTTAATTTTAATTTATTTTTCTCCATGAAAAACTACAAAAAAGGAAATATTTGATGGTTTATTTAAATAAAAATCCCCCAAATTAATGATAGACTAGCTTGACTAAAAGACAGTGGTGTGCCGTCAGGGCCTTCAAGGCCTTCTCTGCTGGCCTAAGAAATATCTGAATCATATATTATATTTTGTCCATCAATACTTATTAAATAATTCCAAATTGTCTGTTAGCTTCTTTTCATTGCTTTCCCCCTGGTTGCACTGCTTCCAGATGTGTTTTCATATTGAAGCATTTAACCAATCACATTTCAGCCATTATTTGTTGCCAGGGTCAGAAATCTGCTCTACTGCATTAAACAAGCGTCGATAAGACTGTTGCTTTAACCAATCAGATTTCGAGTGGGCAACAGCACAATGTCTTGTCGCAGGCGTAGGGATACGTCATTGCCTTCTCGCAGGCATAGGGATACGTAATCACTTTCACCAACTATGATTGCCTAGTGATAGAGTAGGCAGGCCAAAGCCAGAGTGAGCCAGCCAGAGCTCGCAAACTCCACCCACTATGGCCGATGGAGGAAAACAAACCGATTTGGTTGCAGATTTGCTTATAAAGCCATTTTCCAGACGGACTTTTCCAGAAAAAAATGGAAGTCATTAAGAAAGGGTGGCCAACTCCAAAGCTAGCTAGCCTGTTACAACCAAGAAAAGGGTTTGTCCGCCTCTTTCAGTTCGCTAACTACGAGCGCTACCCCTGGCTCTTGGGCTCCGAGGAACACTGCAAATGTATTGCTGGGAATGCTTGTTATTGGCCACCGGTCAACATGGTGTTTGGAGCAACATTGGATTTGCTTATTTGACTTGTTTAACTAAAGCACTGCCGGACACTTACAAGCAACGGTGCTCTCCAAAACTTTTGGGGAAACCCGAGTGGTGTTACAGTTCAGCGAGCAAGTGCGCGGGGAAACGCTGCGCCACAACGAAAAGGTAAAGAAAAATAGGGAAATCTTAAAAAGTTCAATAGACTGTGTAAACTTTTATTTCGGGGACACGATGAAAGCGCTGCATCCCCAAACAAAGGGAATTATGTGGAACTTATTTCTCTCATTGCTGAGAGAAACACGGATTTACATTACCAGTCGTCCACTAATAAAGTGTTTAGTGGCAGGTCGGGCAAAATACAAAAATACCTGATCACTGCTATTGCTGAAGTGATGGATGAAGAGATCAGAAGGGGGAAAAGTACTGTTTGTCTCTGTAATGGTGAATGAGTCTGTGCGGTGTGGATTTAAAGCACATCTGGATTATTTTGAATTTAGTTTTTTGCTTCACACATTTAATGGCATTTTTAAGCATTCAGACGTGCTTTTTCTATAATACTGAACAACAAACTGGATGTACAGTTTTGTCTTGCTAGAGTAAAGGATTTTTGTGGCACAGTTGAGCGCGAAAGGAGCCGATATGAGGAAATCTACGAGGCCACTGAATGCAGTGCGGGTGCTCCAAGCGCACAAAAGAGGTCAAGCGCAAGATTATCGCGTGCACTACCTTCAACTCCACAACAGGATTCTGGACAATATTATTTGCCAGACGCGGACCAGATTTCAAGAACACGAAAGACTGATGTTTCTCTCTCTCCTCGACCCGCAGAAGTTTCGGGAATACCAGAAAACTTTGCCACATGCAGCTGTCCCATCTTAACGCAGAGCCACGGAACACTTTTCGATCTGCCTCGGCTAAGAACAGAACTGATTGTTATGTATGCCACGGATTATTTTACAGGAAAATCTCCCACTGATCTCCTTGACTTCCTTCGGCAGAAAAATCTGAGTGAGAGCATGGGGCAGCTGTACACAGTGGGTTTGACAGTGACCATCGTGTCCACTGCTTCTGTCGGACGAACATTTTCAGCGCGAAACAGAATCAGAACTTATGCCAGAAATACAACAGGGCAGACTCGACTGTCAGCATTAGCTTTGATGGCGATAGAAAAGTACTTCTTGAAGGACCTGAAACGCACGTGTAATCTGTACGACAGATTAATTGAAATATTCTTGAGGAAGGAAAGGAGGGCTTTTGTGTATAAATAAAAATAAGTGCAATATTCATTGTTATATAGGGTATTTATGTTTCGTTACCGGACGATTCGCCGAAAGACATTTCGCAGATGGATGTTTGGCCGACGGACAGTTCGCCGAACGGATGTTTCGCCGAAACGGGATTCACGCGCTCGCCCCGCCCCCGGATCGTGTGTGTACATGTTTTTCAACCTCAGGCCGCGGGCCATATACGGCCCGTTACAGATAACATTCATTTTTTCTAAATACAAGTACATAATACAATGTGCTGCCATTTTTTATTTTTTTTATTTTATCCTTGCGTTTAAAGTAGTAGCCATTTGGACACACAATGTAATTTATCAAAGCTGGGGATTGATGTCTGACACAGAAAAAACAACACTAGAAGACTTATGTGAAATTCTAAGTGCTTTGGACATACTAGAGGGCTTACAGAATACCTGAAAATGCCATGGAACACACTTTTACTTCTAGTTTAATTTTAAATAATTTCCCATTATTTTAGGAAATATATATTCAAAATGATTTGCTGAGAACCTTAATTCAGAGATTAATCTCAACGTTTTCTATGCTGGTGTAATTTTTTTGGAGTAGGATTTATGGATTTACAATTTCATTACAGTAGTACTTACTGTTACTACTACTTTATTTTCTCTATTTCTTCTGTCACTTACTGATCTGCGTGATCTCCATATATATATATATATATATATATATATATATATATATATATATATATACCGTAATTACTCGAATATAACACGCATATTTTTGCTATATAATTAATTCCAATAGTTGGGGGTGCGTGTTATAATCAATAACTAAAATAAATTACAAATTTTCGATCGAAAAAAGCATTGTCAAACTCACTTTGACGCACGGACATTGTGCAATTTCCAACTTTGAATTCAAAATACACGCATATTAAAGATCGTCAAGCCTCACAAACATCACAATCCTGCATTAATAAACTGGAAAGTAGAATACTACATTGTAGTGTAGTACGTACTTGTATTCAAAAATATGTCCAGCGGGGGGCAGTACATTCCCTTGTTACATGTGATAGTCTTTTCCATTGTGCATATCTTCAAATCATTTATTTATTCAATTTGTATGTTCCTTTTCTTGTTTGAGAATGACAATAGATATTTGAATTAAAACATGGTATTGTCAATTGAAATGTAGTCAATGTTCAAGGAAGTCTAAAAGGTATTGCAACATAACATGTCTACATGATATGTTTGTCCACTCTGTGTATCATCTATTGCCCTAAAATTCAAACGCATAACTCCACCAACTGCACGACACTCGACACGCTCGTACCTGAAGATTTCTCTATCCGGTTTTGAACAAAACAATCGTGAAACGAAGAAAAAAAGGTACGATTTCTGATTTTCGTCAGCGGGAAATTTTAGGTGCGCACTATATTCGAGTACTGCGTTTTTCCAGATTTTTTTGGCCCAAAATTACCTGCGTGTTATTTTCGAGTGCGCGTTATATTCGAGTAATTACGGTATATATATATATATATATATATATATATATATATATATATATATATATATATATATATATATATATATATATATATATATATATATATATATATATATATATATATTACCAACTACAATAACAATAATATGTCTGTTAATGCAGATGCCTCACTAGCGGGGGAATTGAACCGTTTTTTTTGTCCGCTTTGAGACTGACAAATCAGACCCAGTCTCAACACCCCAACCACCGTGCAGCAATACACTGACGTTCCGGGAACAGGAAGTGAGACTGGTAATGCGGTCTGTGAACACCAGGAAGGCTGCTGGCCCAGACGGAGTACCTGGGAAGGTGCTCAAAGCCTGTGCTGACCAGCTGGCTGGAGTCTTCACAAAAAATTTCAATTGTTCCCTGCAACAATCTATCAGTCCATCCTGTCTGAAATCTCCCACCATTATCCCTGTCCCCAAAAAGCCAACCATTGACAGCATGAATGATTATAGGCCTGTTGCACTCACGCCTGTGATCATGAAGTGCTTTGAAAAGTTGGTAGCCCGCCATATCAGGAATACAATCCCTCCCTCAATTGACCCTCACCAGTTTGCTTATAGAGCAAGCAGGTCCACTGAGGATGCTATTGCCATTGCTCTACATACAGCACTGAGCCACCTGGAACACCATGGGAACTACGTGAAGATGCTCTTCATTGACTATAGCTCAGCCTTCAACACCATAAAACCGGACATTCTGACTGACAAACTCTCCCACCTTGGACTATCCTTTTCAATCTGCTGCTGGGTAAAGAACTTCTTGACCAACCGACCACAAACTGTTAGACTTGGTCCCCACCTCTCTTCCTCCATTACACTGAGCACTGGCTCCCCTCAAGGCTGTGTACTGAGTCCTCTTCTGTACTCCCTGTACACATACGACTGTACACCCACCCAACAGTCTAACGCCATCATCAAATTCGCTGACGACACCACTGTAGTCGGAATCATCTCAGGAGGGGATGAGTCGGCCTACAGAGATGAGGTCAACAAACTGTCTTCGTGGTGCTCGGTGAACAATCTCACACTGAACACCACTAAAACTAAATAAATAATCCTGGACTTTCGCAAACACGGCACAGATCTGGCCCCACTCCTCATAAATGGAGTATGTGTAGGCAGGGTCCAGTCCTTTAAATTCCTGGGGGTCCACGTCATGGATAAGCTCTCATGGTCTACAAACATCACGGCAGTAGTGAAGAAGGCTCAGAAACGACTCAATTTCCTCAGGGTACTTAGGCAGAACAACTTGGGCACCAAGCTTCTGATAACCTTCTATAGAACCACTGTAGAGAGCATCCTGGTGTACTGCATCAGTGTGGTACGCTGGAAGCACGGCGGCAGACAAAAAGGCCATGCAGAAAGTGATTAACACTGCCCAGAGGATTGTCGGCTGCTCTCTGCCCTCACTGGAAGACATTGCCAGCCCTTGTTACCTCAGCAGAGCCAGGAACATCATAGGGGACCCTTACCACCCTGGTCACAATCTGTTCCAGCTGCTGCCCTCTGGCAGACGCTATAGGTCCCACAAAGTATGGACAAATAGGCTTAAGGACAGTTTTTCCCCACATCCTTCAGAACTCTAAATTTGCGGTAACACAACACACATTCCCTTCTGAGGTAATATGAAAAGATGTTTGGGTGGTGATCTGCCTCCTACTAGCTGACTGAAGGTAAGTGAAAGACAGTGAGAGGTAAGTGACCTGTATCCATAACAGCAGAATGCCAAATTACAAGTCCGTAACTATCACTTATTTAGGTCTTTTGCCGAGTAAACGCAGCGTATGGAGAAGCACCACCAATTTCGTCATACGCAGTTTCTGGGTGTGATGACAAGTAGGCTTTTTTGTTGTTGATGATGACGACAGGGCCTATGTCTAATTATTATTATTAGTATTATTATTAAATGTACTCTCTTTAGAACAAAGCCAAGACGCCATGCTTTTTTTGTAACTAAATGGAATTTTCCAGTAACGCTGCCTATGGAAATGTCCACTACACCGCCTGTGTTAAGGCGTGGGCGTGGAGGAAGTGGGAGAGCGGAGGATGCTGACCAGGATGATGTTCATCATGGACAGCACCTCCCACCCCCTGCATGAGTCTGTGGAGTCCCTCCGAAGCTCTTACAGCAATAGACTGCCGCACCCTCACTCCAGGAAGGAGCGCTTCCGCAGATCCTTCCTCCCATCAGCTGTCAGGATCTTTAACAAAACACATGGCTGAGTGTTAATACCTACCGTATGCATGTATATACATCTATGTGCATCTATGTATATATGTGCTTATATATGTATGTGTATGTATGTATATGTGTATGTACATGTATGTATATACAGTGGTACCTCGACCTACGATCAGCTTTACCTACGACATGCTCGAGGTACGATGAAATTTTCGATCGAATAATTCGCCCCCGATACGATCAAAATTTCGAGATGCGACCAAGCCAAGTGGCCATGACATAAGAGGCTGTTTATCAGTGTAGCGCACTGTAGTCTTTTTTTGCTGCATCTCTTTCGTATATAACAGATATCTACGAGCACTGAACGATTTATTCGGACTCGTTTTTCCTACGCATCGACCAGGAAACGCACAACGCACATGCGTGGGCAAAAAGAGGGCTTTCTGGGTAATGAAGTATACAGCCCATCGATAGCGAACATGAGGGTGGTAGTGTGGCAAACAACTAACCCGGCCAGAATGAAGGTAAAAAAAAAATTGAATTCAGTTTTGTGTAAAGTTACATTAAACATATTTTTGAGTGTGTCTGTATATATTAATCCAAGTTAATTTAAATTTGTTTGTATATATAGGTATGTATTTCAGCAACACGCTTCTTTATTTATATATTTATTCATGTATTTATTTATTAACTTATTACTGTGATAGCTTTGCACTTTTATATAACTGTTAATATATCCATAACAGAATTAGACGGCGGAGTCAACTTGTACCCGTGTGTAGCTCTTTATTGCAACACTCAGACCACCTTCAAAACATGTCAACATCCAGGTAACGTTGTACTACACAATGGCCACTAGGTGACAGTGGTTAAACACTCTTGTATAACCTGATTTAACCAACAGTTATAGTATCAATATACTACACTCCTCCCCCTTTTACTATGAAGTTCCTATTAAGACTTAACACTCAACTTCAAAAATTATCTTTGCCTCATGAACTTTTTTAAAATAACTTTACTTCTCAAATTGTAACTTAATAATTACTGCTAACACAACCATTAGACCCAATATTTCCGTCTTTTGACATTCCAATCTCAGGAATTCTTTTTCACATTTTTGTATGAACAGGAACTCTTTTATTTTAGGAACAATGTTCCTCACAACTGACCGATCACAAATTCAGTCGCTTCGGAGGTGCTCTATCTCTCACTGGGTACCTGCGCCTAAAGACCTCTGGGGAACTGACTGCTCGGTTGGCAGGTGTAACTGTCTTGTCACAGGCCACTGAGCCTGGTGAAGATGTTACATGTGTCTCTTCAGGTGAGTATGGGCTACCACCTACTGCTCCAGGTGTGCCTCCCCCCCCTCATCTGCGTGAACCACCACAGGGTAGTTGTTTGTGACGTCCAGCTGCTCCTCCGGAAACTCCAATGTCTCTGGTCTGGACGGTTGGTTGTACAGCAGATGATTAATGTGGATCGAGCGTCGGCTCACTCCATTCCATACCAGGTAGGTGACTGGTCCGAGTCTCTTTTCTACTGTTCCTTTTGTCCACCTCTCATTTCCTCCACGGAAATTCCGGATCCGGACTGAGTCACCCTCAGACAGATGTCTCAGGTTGGAGGCGGCTTTATCATGATAGTGTTTCTGCTTCCGTTGTTTTGCTTCCACCACTCGAGCGAGATCTGGTTTCAGTCTCTCGTCCTTGTTATGACTTGGCCATCCAGACCGAGTCAGCTCCAGTACTTTGCATAGGACTGGGTCCTTGAGAGTGCTCTGTGCGATCTCTGTAGCCTGCACGGGAAGCTCATCCACTACTGAGAAATAGAAAATGCAGTTTTCCTCCGCTGTATTATCCTTTTCCTTCCCCGGCAGTCTAGATAACGCATCTGCGTTGGCATTTTCTGCTGACGTTCTGTACTCTATACTGTAGACATAAGCCATCAGTCTCCGCGCCCAGCGCTGCATTTGCAGAGCAGCTGAAGTGGGAATTTCAGACTTGGGTCCCAAAATGACAAGAAGGGGCTTGTGGTCATTTGTTAAACTGAACTTGCGGCCATATAAATATTTATGAAATTTGGTCACGCCAGAAATTATGGCCAAAGCCTCTTTCTCTATCTGACTGTATTTGCTTTCTGCCTCTGTCAAAGACGCGACGCAAATGCGATCGGTTTCTCATCACCCTTTTCCATTATGTGAGACATGACCGCCCCTATCCCATAAGGGGATGCATCTGAAGCTAATCTCAAGGGTTTCTTGGTGTCATAGTCAACTACTACTGAGTTTTTTGCTAACTGTTCTTTTGCATCTTTGAATGCTGCTGCACATTTAGGAGTCCATTTACACTCAACTTCCTTCTTTAGCAGTTGATATAGCGTCTGCAGCACCGTCGATAGGTCTTTCATGAACCGACCATAATAGTTTACCGTAATTACTCGAATATAACACGCAGGTTTTTGCAAAATAATTAATTCCAATAGTTGGGGGTGCGTGTTATAATCAAAAACTTTTTTTTTTTTTTTTTTGTCTTGTTACATGGCCCTTAGCCTGGTGCTTTTTCTTGCCAAATAAATTGAATTGAAATTGAATTGAATAAAATAAATTACAAATTTTCGATCGAAAAAAGCATTGTCAAACTCACTTTGACTCACGGATTTTACGTCATCTCGTAGAGCCGACGCACGGATTTTACGTCATCTCGTGAAGCCGAGACCACCACTGCCCCCCTCTAGCCTCGTACCCGTCTCAGTTCACCCTCTCTCAGTTCAGTGTTATAATCAATAACTAAAATAAATTACAAATTTTCGATCGAAAAAAGCATTGTCAAACTCACTTTGACGCACGGATTTTACGTCATCTCGTAAAGCCAATCGGATGATGTGTTGTGGGAGGAAGAGGAAGTGGATGAAGGAAGCGTGGACGTTGATAGGATTCGTAACGAAGAGATGTATGAGAGGACAGACAAAGAGAGAGAGGAACTTTTCATTTGAAGGATTCTAATGAATAAATTTGTTTGAACAAAACAATCGTGAAACGAAGAAAAAAAGGTAAGATTTCTGATTTTCGTCAGCGGGAAATTTTAGGTGCGCACTATATTCGAGTACTGCGTTTTTCCAGATTTTTTTGGCCCAAAGTTATACCTGCGTGTTATTTTCGAGTGCGCGTTATATTCGAGTAATTACGGTAATAGTCCTAGAAAAGACTGTAGCTCTGTGACGTTTGTAGGCTGGGGTGCATTAACGATGGCTGCAACTTTTGTCTCAGTGGGGTGCAGTCCCTCCTTATCTATCAGATTCCCCAGGTATTCTACTTTCTCCTGCATGAAGTCACATTTTGCTCTTTTCACTTAGACCCCGTAGCTCTCCAGGCGGCTCAGTACCTCCTCCAGATTCCCCAGGTGCTCAGATCTGGTTTTTCCTGTGACCAATATGTCATCCAAAAAACAGGTCACATGCTCCAAGCTTTGGAGGATCTGGTCCATCACATTCTGAAACATATGAGCACTGGACACTCCATATCAAAGTCTATGGTACACATACAGTCCTTTGTGAGTATTTGTCAAATACTTTTCTGAGTCTTTTTTTAACTCCAGCTGTTGGTAAGCATGAGACAAGTCTAACTTGCTGAAAAGAATGCCTCCAGCTAGGGTGGCAAAAAGGTCTTTAACATGTGGTAGTGGATAGGTCCCCTCTTCCGAACTCTGATTTACTGTTACCTTATAGTCTCCGCAGATATGAATTGACTTTTCTGCCTTGGGTACAATTTTCCCTCTAATTTTTTGTTTGTCTGGGCAGAAAGACAACCTTTCTGAGCACACTGAGTACCGGTGTGAGCAACATCATCATTGCTCGCTATGGGCACACACCAGTATCACACCTGCCGTAAGCAGGTGCATGTCTACCACACATAAATGATTGAGTAATAATAAAATGTAATAATTAATATCTATGAATGGGCGGCCCAGCGGATGAGTGGTTCGTGCGCCGGTCTCACAGCTCTGGGGTCCTGGGTTAGACGGCTTAGACGGAACATTGCTTGGGTACCACTACTATTGGCGCGGCCCACTGACTGTTCTTTCTTTGAGATAATGCCAGATTTTTCTAGGCGATTTAACTCATTCTCAACTGCATTCTTTAATGCATAAGGCACTGGTCTGGCCTTCCTGAAGACCGGTTTGGTATTTGGCTTTACTGTAATGTTGGCCTTAAAATCACGAATAGTGCCTAGCTCCTCAGAAAACACTGCTTTGTGTCTCTGCAACACGGCCTCCACATCTGCATTGTTACAGCCCCTTGCTGGTATAACCGAGAAGATGCTTGCCCAGTCTAGTTTGAAGTTTGTGAGCCAGTTATGGCCAAGGATGGCTGGTGTGTCACCTTTTACGATCACTAGTGGTAGATAAATGGCAGTGGTGGGATTTGAACCCACACCTCCTGAGAGACTGGGGCCTAAATCCAGCAACTTGGACCACTCAGCCACACTGCCTTAGTATTAATCACTTGCATGTTTGTTCAAATTGTTCAAGAGCTAATTAATGGAAACAGGCAGAAATGTGACAACAACTCGTCAAGTTTAATAAACATAGCGCTATGTGACTGTCAATGCGATACAAATAATGGCTTCTATCTCATTGAGGGTCCAGATGGGAAGAAGAGAGTTTATCTATGGGAGGCTCAGGGTTAACTTCATGCTGACACAACCCTGTAGACAGCTGGGGAGCCGCTGACACTGTGGTTATCAGCAGTTTTGCACGCTGGCCAGAGTTCTTTCTGTACGTGTTTTTATGGTACCAAACTTTCTTACGTTTCAAATGCACCCTTCAGTCCCCCTTTTGGAATCGAAAGATTCCAACAAAAGGCCAGATTTGGGGTTCGCTGCGATGGAAGTTGGAGCCAAGGCTCTCCCGTTGAGGTGACAAATGAAAGTCTGGAATTCTTATGGGTGTCTGTGGTGGATGCAGGTGCAGTTCAAGGTGTTGTGGATCATCTTTGTTTAGTCCGCTCCAAGTAGTCCAAGGCGTTTGGCTTCTCTTTGTTTAGTCTAACTTAGGTTATCAGGAGCAAAGCATTTATACATCATTTTACTTTAAGCAAAGATAGCAAAGTAAGTTTAATGGTAAAGCAAAGCATATTCTTTGTTGCAAGCAAACTTATAATATGAAATAATCCTGACATTCCCCCTTTTTATAATATATTTGCACACAATCTAATTCCATTATGCCTAAATGTTAATAATTCCTTTTTATGACAAATATAATTCCACCAGGGGGGGTTGTGCAAGTTGCAATGAAAAAGGAAGAACAAAATCAATCTCGTCCAATTCGCTTTATGACAAGTGCAGCAATCCAGGTAACGTCCACCTGTGTGGAGTTTGCATGTTCTCCCTGTGTGGGTTTTCCTCCCACATTCCGAAAAATATGCATGGTAGGCTGATTGGACACGCTAAATTGCCCCTAGGTGTGAGAGTGCATGGTTGTCCGTCTCCTTGAGCCCTGCGATCGGCTGGCCACCGATTCAGGGTGTCCCCCGCCTCTGGTCCGTAGACAGCTGGGATTGGCTCCAGCACCCCCTGCAAACCCTAATGAGGATAAAGCGGTTCAGAAAATGGGATGAGATGAGTTCCCCTGTTATCACACTAAACGTGTGTCGTTGTAGTTTGTTGTATATGTAAATGTATGTTACTATTGACATCCGACGTGTGTTTCCACTACTTTAGGTTGAATTATCTGGAATGAAGTTGTCCTTCGCGTCTGTTTAAGGAATATCGCTTCTCAGCCTTTTGACTAAGATCAAGTGTAGTATCTGTTCTTATCCGTTTAATATCTGTTATGTCTCCTAAATGGGGACCATATATTAAATTGATGTTTGGGACTAGGTGATGAAATAGGAGATTGCTCCTTCCACTCCACGCATCATCCTGGTATTGCAGTATCTCCATGAGAGATGCAAACCCCTCTATTTGTCAAAATACATATACTAACTCTTGAAGTTCCTAAGTTTAATGATTGAAACGACAGAAGTGAATCTGAAATTTCATATATTATTCATGAGGATGAGGGGTGATTTAAATGAACAAATTAAAGCCTTTCTTTTGTTACAAAATCTAAGTTAAACAAGACTGTATAAACATTCACATTTGATATAATAATATATTGATTGACGATCATCATTTTTGCCAGTACAGCTTGTTTAAATGCCTGCTCAGCGTCGAGGTGCCACTCTTTTTGCTGTAATATGAAAGCAAAGCGCCACATTGACTGCATTCAGCATACATTTTTTCCCCAAGATAGCGTCGTATTGAGGATATATCAGTGGCGGGCGGTGCATTTTCTGGTAGTGCCTTCAACGTAAAACCTCTACTGCAGCTACAGCTGCGACACATAAAAAAATAATCAATAAATTAATGCACAAAAATGGGGTAAAATCCACTTCCTAGCAGCATTTCATGATTAAATACAAATACTGGAGCTTTTTAGACATTAAAACCAGGCCAGGGGGTGATTTTCCCGGGAAAAGACAGCGATGAACGTCAATAGTGTACGGTAAAACATTGCCCGAAAATGGGGTAAAATCCAGCCAAAAACAGCATTTATTGATTAAATACAAATACTGGACCTTTTTAGACATCAGAACCGGGCCCGGAGTATCATTTCCCCGGTAAAAAGACAGCGCTGAACGTCGATACGTCCATACGTGAAATGACAAAAAATGCACTAAAATTAGGTAAAATCCACTTCCTAGCATCAGTTATTGATTGAATACAAATACTGGAGCTTTTGAGACATTACAACCAGGCCAGGGGGGTGATTTTTCCCGGGAAAAGACAGCGACGGACGTCAATGGTGAAACGCCAAAAATTAAACTGGGGTAAAATCCACTTCCTAGCAGCATTTTGTGATTAAGTATAAACACTGGAGCTTAAATACAAACACTGGAGCTTTACAGATATCAGAACTTGGCCCACAATTGAAATATTATTTAGAAATATAGCCATATTTTACTCACCATTTTTTTTTTAACTGTACACAATATCCATCCTCCTTTCGTTCTTTCTTCCTTCTTTCCTATCACCATCGAAGCTAATGATGAAAGTCGAGCCTGTCCTGTCATATTTCTGGCATAGTCCGTTTTGAAAATGGCTTTAAATCAAAACAACAATATACTATTTGCTTGTGGAGCTAAGTTAGCGCGCTGAAAGTGCCCCACACACCATTTTCCCGGCTGTAAAAGGCTTGCTTGCTTCGGAGTTGACCGCCCTTTCTTAATGATGTCCATTTTTTTCTGGAAAAGTCAGTCTGGAAAATAGCTTTGTGAGCAAATCTGCCACCAAACCCATTTATTTTCCTCCGTCAGCCATTGTGGGTGGAGTTTGCGATCTCTGGCTGGCTCACGTTGGCTTTGGGCCGCCTAATAGCCAATCATAGTTGGTGAAAGCGATGACGTATCCCTATGCCTGTGAAATGGCCTTGTTGTCACCAAATCGAATTCTGATTGGTTAAAGCAACAGTCTTGTTGATGCTTGTTTAATGCAGCAGAGCCCGCAGAACTGATTGTGAAGGCATTGAGGCAGATTTCTGACCCAGGCAACAAATAATGGCTGAAATGTGATTGGTTAAATGCTTCACTATGAAAACACACATCTGGAAGCATTAATGGACAAAATAAAATATATGATTCAGATATTTCTTAGGCCAGCAGAGAAGAAGATAAATTCCATTTAATAATAATAATCATCATCATCATCATCAGACATATGCCCTGTCGTCATCATCAACAACAAAAGCCTACTTGTCATCACACCCAGAAACTGCGTATGACGAAATTGGTAGTGCTTCTCCATAAGGTGCATTTACTCGGCAAAAGACTTAAATAAGTGATAGTTACGGACTTGTAATTTGGCATTCTGCTGTTATGGATACAGGTCACTTACCTCTCACTGTCTTTCACTTACCTTCAGTCAGCTAGTAGGAGGCAGATCACCACCCAAACATCTTTTCATATTACCTCAGAAGGGAATGTGTGTTGTGTTACCGCAAATTTAGAGTTCTGATGGATGTGGGGAAAAAAACTGTCCTTAAGCCTATTTGTCCGTACTTTGTGGGACCTATAGCGTCTGCCAGAGGGCAGCAGCTGGAACAGATTGTGACCAGGGGGGTATGGGTCCCCTATGATGTTCCTGGCTCTGCTGAGGTAACAAGGGCTGGCAATGTCTTCCAGTGAGGGCAGAGAGCAGCCGACAATCCTCTTAGGGTTAGGGTTTCTGCCATACTTGATGTATTCATCCGAGTACTTTCTTTTCTTTGCTCCAAACAGTTCTGCAAAGTGAAAATAGCAACAAATTAACAAAACACTACTATAACTACTACAACTATTATAACTGAACAACTACCGTATTTTCACGCCTATTTGGCGCATCGTTTTTTACGCTGCAGTGTCAGTAACGAGTGGTATATCTGTATTTTAGACCCACAAAGCACGCACCATTTCATTAGACGCATATATATTATATATGGATTAAATATCGAAACGCAATAGCGCTGGCTGCCGGAAGCAGCTTATTTTCGGGTTCCGGTGCGCAGTGACTGCTGGGAAATATAGTTCTTGGACGCTACACCCACACCCTAAAAACACGCTTTAAAAAGGCAACGGAAGCAAAACTGAGTTCGGCAGTGCTTTATTTGGACATTTTACAACTTACTCACGTCATCATCACCCACAAATTCATCAAAGTCCTCATTTTCTGTGTCCGAATCAAATAATTGCCCAAATGAGTCTTCCAAAAACGCTGGGTCCCGCGGTTGTAGTTCTTAAGCCTCCGGGAATGACGGCAAGCTCCGAGTTATTATATATAATATATATATATACATAGTTCACAGTCTAGCTTTGAATGCTCTGTTGACGCCAACATTTAGCGGCAGGATTTCTTTTGTAAATACAGCCGAAATGACGGCCAGCACCAAATTAGTGTGGTCGCCAGGCAGCGTAATTCTCTTTACGCCTCCCTAGGGGGGCGCGCCCCCCAGTTTGGGAACCACTGATGTAGAGCAATTGCAATAGCATCCTCAGTGGACCTGTTTGCTCTATAAGCAAACTGGTGAGGGTCAACTGAGAGAGGGATTGTATTCCTGATATGGCGGGCTACCAACTTTTCAAAGCACTTCGTGATCACAGGCGTGAGTGCAACAGGCCTATAATCATTCATGCTGTCAATGGTTGGCTTTTTGGGGACAGGGATAATGGTGGCAGATTTCAGACAGGATGGAATGATGGATTGTTGCAGGGACCAATTGAAAAGGCTTTGAGCACCTTCCCAGGTACGCCGTCTGGGCCAGAAGCCTTCCTGGTGTTCACAGACCGCATTACCAGTCTCACTTCCTGTTCCCGGAACTTCAGTGTATTGCTGCAGGGTGGTGGTGGGGGTGTTGAGACTGGGTCTGATTTGTCATTTATATTATAAAAAAATAAATATTATATCTAAAATTGTACGGCCCACATGAAATCGAGTTGACGTTAATGCACCCTTGGGCTTTTTAAGTTTCCTGCAGTGATTTTTAACGATTTTTTAAGCTTCAATGTGGTCTTAGATGACTTGAAAATGATTTTGACGGATATTTAAGGCCGTAAGGTAGATAGTTTTAGACACGCCGGCGAAGCATAGATTGAGTTAAGTGACAAATTTTGCGCATGCGCGAATCAAGCGTCACTTCTTTCGATGGCATTCGCTTTATAAATGCAAGAGAGTGGGACATAGGAAATAAATATTCATCAAATGGTCTGACATGGTTTTAGCAAAAATATATTGCGCAGGTTTGAATTAAATTGAAAACTAAATTGAACATAAATCACTTGCGGCTAAAAAAGGAGGCGATGCTTAAAGTGCATGCGCAGAACAAATCGTTCATGATACGATCTAAATCATTCCACACTGGGGGAAACTCTTTAGAATTATCAATAATTACGTAAAAGTCCATCCAACAGACCCACGACACTTTGATGAAGTTTATTTCCTTATACTACACACTTTGGCCAAACGATACATTTTCTGTATCAGTCACGTAGTTGTTTCTTAAAGCAATACACACAACAATACGGGATTTCTCTCTTGAGCTATCGGCACAGTGCTGACGCACTAGCGTCGCTCGTTCCATCACTATATATCAGCAAAACATGCTTTAGCTTAGTCCAGCTAGCAGCTAACAAAGAAACAAGTCGTCGAATAGCTTGTTTATACTTTAGCTTAATTTAGCTAGCAGCTATCAAATGAACAAGTCGTCGAAGAGCTTGTTTATGCTTTAGCTTAGCTAGCAGCTATCAAAGGAAAGGGTCGACGAAGAACTTGTAGGTTTCCTGGCTATTTTAGCTCAGCATAGCTAGCAGCTATCAATTAAACAAGTCGTCGAGGTGCTTGTTTATGCTTTAGCTTAGCTAGCAGCTATCAAAGGAACAAGTCGACGAAGAACTCGTTGTAGGTTTCCTGGCTATTTTAGCTCAGCATAGCTAGCAGCTATCAAAGTCGCCGCCATCATCAGAATTCACGTGTGGAAATGTCGGGCAGAACACAACGGCCAAAGCTCCAGGAGGAACTTTCTGTGGTCAAACTGGAGCATTCAACTCACGAGCAATCGACAGTCTGCCACATAACGCATGAGAAAGTTGTTCTTCGTAGACTAGAAGGTGGGTTCACTTTTTATTTCCATATATTCCCTTAAAGGTATTCTCTTGACATGACACTATAGTAGCTTACGTACATTTTCAAGAATTTGCACTAGCATCATTCGAAGAAAGACGTAATACATTATATTTCCATTTAAATGTAACCACTCAATGAGGGAAAGAATGAGTCTCAAGGCGTGTTAATACTTAACAACGGCAGAAAACAGGAGCTTTCCTTTTATTGTATCCTTATCACAAACAATGTATTTTTCTTGATGACGCAACGCGCGAGCGCCCCCCAGAGGCGTTCAAGAGTCATTTCTGCTACTCGCCCTCCATTTTTAGCTACATCATGGTGTCAAGGTGGCGGCCCGGGGACCAAATCTGTCCCGCCGCATCATTTTGTGCGGCCGGAGTAAATAAATCATGTGCCAACTTTCTGTTTTAGGATCAAATTCAAAAGAAGATTATAGATGTTTATTATAGTTCCTGTTTTTCCCCTTTTTAAATCAATAACTGCAATTTTGTATCCATTTTGTAAAATCTAAAAATAAATATATATAAATATTTTCGGTTTTCCATTTTAATATTGAATATAATTTAAAAAAAAGTTGATTATTTAAATAAAAAAAACTATATTGGGGCAATATTAGGGAATATTTAGGGCTTTTGATCCAGTTCTTATAATCCAATTTAAAAAAAATAATCTAAATATATCTAAAATGGTCTGGCCCACATGAAATCGAGTTGATGTTAATGCGGCCTGCGAACAAACCGGAGTTTGATACCCTTCGGCCACATGCTTGAGTGACATAACACTTACTTGCATGCTGTGAATTGAAAATTCAAAAAATAGAGATGTAGATGCACTAAACAACAACGAGAGCAGCGTTCAAACAAAGGTGTCAAAGTTGCGGCCCAAGGGCCAAATCTGGCCCACTGCCACTCCGTGGTGCGGCCTGCAAAAGTACTTCATATTTAATGCTAAAATTCAAATGTAGCTTATAAATTATAAATAAATAGAATATTAACTATCATCAGAGATCATCACTAAATCACTCCGCACAGACATTGAGGTATGGTCCTCCAAGGCACAAGCGCTTCACCTCATAGAACTAAAAGTACCATCAGTGGAGGGGATCGAGACCACCTTCGAGCGCAAGAAGGCTGAATACTTGAATCTGACAGCCGAGTACCAGAAAATTGTCTGGAAATGCACCATCTACCCAGTCGAGGTTTGCTGCCGAGGCTACGTTGGGCTTCTCCCACAGTTTTTAATCCCAACATTCATTCATTTTCTGAAATGCTAAATCTTGTATAGGGGGTGCTGCAGCCTATCCCAGCTGCCTTTGGGCCAGAGGCGAGGAACACCCTGAAACGGTGGCCAGCCAATCGCAGAGCACTAGGAGAAAATCAACCTATCACGCTCACACTCATACCTAGGGGCAATTTAGAGTGTCCAATCAGACTATAGCTCTATTTCAATCTCATTAATCCCCCAAATAATAATAGACCTGCTACTGAATAAAAGATAATGTTTTTTTAATGCCTCCCCTTTGGTGAAAGCATTTTAACTACATTAAAATCTAAAACATAAAAGAGAATGTTTACAGTGAAAAGGCTCCAAAAAAGATTTGACTAATTTTAAGGAGCGACATCACCAGTGAAGAAACTTTTCTGACCAATAGTCCCTTACTTTGAAAAATGCACCTATAAACAGTTTTCAACTCATGTTGCTGTTGACGAGAATACTACAGAAGTAAGTACTGCATTGTGACGAAATGAATGTATGGCGCCTTTGGTTTGGTTTCATTTCTGTGAACAAGAAATGCAGTCATTTTATAATTGGAAAATGGTTTATCATTTATCTTTGTGTCTTTGCAGGTTTCAGAAATGATCTTGGTGCTGATGGGCAGGAGTCTGTTGACCTTGAAGGGGAAGTTGAGCGCCCCCAAATCAAAGAGGAGGAGCCAGTGTTCCCTCAAAAACAAATGGGAGACGAGCAACATCCAATCAAAAGGGAGAAAGATCATTTCACCTGGTCATTTGGTGAATTTGTGAACAGGGAAGATGTTCTGGGCGTGGCCAGCGGAGAGGTGGAGCCTGCAAACACCAAGAAACACAAAGAGGAAGAGCCAGAGTTTCCTCAACACCAAATGAGAGAAGAGCAACCTCCAATCAAAAACGAGGAATGTGTCAAATGGTCAACTGGTGAGCCTTTCAAGAGTGAAGATGATCTGGGTGGGGCCAGCGGAGGGGCGCAGCCTCCGCATGGCAGCGGCTCAATAGAAGGATGGGAAGCAGAAAATTTAATTGCTCCTTTATCAGATAGCGACGACTTGCTTTTTGACGATGATGACGGTGAAGGTGTTAAGAAAAATCCCAGTGGCAACAAACTTTGCAAATGCTTTCTGTGTGGGAAAACTTTTGGGAAAAAGTCTTCTTTGAAAACACATATGAGAAGCCACACTGGCAAAAAACCCTTTTCGTGCTCAGTTTGTGGTCAAGCCTTTTCTCAAAACCACCACCTAAAAACACACAAAAGAACCCACACTAGTAAAAAACCATTTTTGTGCTCATTTTGTGGCCGACGCTTCACAGAAAAAAGAGCTTTCAAAATACACATAAGAAGCCACACTGGTGAAAAACCATTTTTGTGCACAGTATGTGGTCAGGCGTTCACACAAAAGGGAAATTTAAAAACCCACACGAGAACCCACACTGGTGAAAAGCCATTTTTGTGCTCAATTTGTGGTCAAACATTCACTCACAAGGAAGGCTTAATCGTCCACACAAGAACCCATACTGGCGAAAAACCATTTGCCTGCTCAATTTGTGGTCAATCATTTACACAGAAGGGAAGCTTAAAAGTGCACACAAGAACCCACACTGGTGAAAAACCGTTTTCCTGCTCAATTTGTGGTCAAACATTCACACACAAGGTAAGCTTAAAAATCCACACGAGAACCCACACTGGTGAAAAACCCTTTTCGTGCTCGGTTTGTGGTCAAGCATTCACAGATAAAGGAAGTTTAAAAATACACACAAGATCCCACACGGGTGAAAAACCATTTTCGTGCTCATTTTGTAGCCAAACATTCACACACAAGGAAAGCTTAAAAACGCACACAAGAACACATACTGGTGAAAAACCTTTTTCCTGCTCAATTTGTGGTCAAACATTCACACACAAGGATAGCTTAACAACCCACACAAGAACCCACACTGGTGAAAAACCGTTTTCGTGCTCGGTTTGTGGTCAAGCATTTACACGGAAGGGAAACTTAAAAGTCCACACAATAACCCACACTGGTGAAAAACCATTTTTGTGCTCAGTTTGTGGTCAAGGCTTTTCTCGTCAGGAAAATGTAAAAACCCACATAAGAACCCACACTGGTGAAAAACCATTTTTGTGCTTGATTTGTGATAAAGCTTTCTCGCTAAAGCACCATTTAAAAAGCCACATGAGAACCCACACTGCTGAGAATTTATTTCCTGCCCATTTAATCTTCGAACATTTTCACAGAGGGGAACCTGAAAAGAAGACTTAACAACCCGCATTGGCGAAAAGCTCTTTCTTTGCTCAATTTGTGGTTCAACATTACATCACAAGAATACCTAAAAAATACCCATAATAACCCCCATTGGTTAAAAATACTTAATAATACATAATACTAAGTTTGTTGCCAAGGATTTATTCATAAGACTTAAAAGACACAAATGTGTGTGTGTATTATCTATTAATTGGCAAAAATGACGAGAATTCCTCGTGTCATTCTTGAATCATGTTGATAAAATTAGTCTGCTGTGAATTTGTCTCTGTTTGAAAAAGAGAGAAAAACAAGTAATATGTTGTTTTATTTCATTTAATCTTCCAAATTTTCTATTAGGTTTGTAATCTACATTCTTTACTTTTTTCCTTTTGGAGTAGTTCTATTCCAATTTTATATTTATACAAACTGATTTGATTTGTATGTACAGTATTTTCACGACTATAAGGCCGTATTATTAGGCGCAGTCTCAGTAACGGGTGCTATTTCTGTATTTGACACATACACAAGGCGCACTGTATTTATTATTGGACCCAGCTAGGCATGGCAAAACATACGCCAGCTTAAACATACGAACACGCGCTAAAAACACGTTTTTAAAAAAGCAACGGAAGCAAAATTGAGTTCGGTTGTACTTTATTTAGCCATTTTACATTGTACTCACGTTTTTTGATCAATCAGCACCCACAAATCCATCAGTCCTCATTTTCTGTGTCCAAATTGAACAATTGTGCAAATGATTCATCAAAAACGCTGGGTTCCCTCTCATCGTTGTCAGAGTCACTCATATTGTCATGTGCCTCCACAGAAATGATGCCGGCTTTGGCAATAGCTCGAACAACAGTGCAAGCAGAGACGTTTGTCCAAGCTGCCACAATCCATTTGCAAATAGTGGCGTAACTAGCCCGGTGCGGCCTCCCACTCTTCATAAAGCTGTGTTCGCCATCTATCATCCAATGTTCCCATGCCCCTCGCAACTTTACTTTGAACGCCCGGTTGATGCCGATGTCCAGCAGTTGGAGTTCTTTAGTTAAACCTCCGGGAATGACGGCAAGCACGGAGTTCATTTGCTTGACTTGGTTTTTCACCTCTGCTGTGAGATGGGCACGCATGGAGTCGCAAATCAAGAGTGACGGCGAGGCTTGGAAAAAGCCATCCGGTCTCTTAACATACACCTCACTTAGCCAATCTCTCATTTTCTCCTCGTCCATCCAGCCCTTTTGGTTTGCTTTCACGATGACGCCGGCTGGAAACTTTTCTTTCGGCAGCATCTTTCGCTTCAAAATCACGATAGGTGGTAGTTTCTGACCATTAGCATGACAACCAAGAACGACTCTAAAAGCCGACTTCTCGTGCCCCATTGTGCGTATCGCTACCGTGCTGGTCCCCTTCTTCTCCACAGTGTGGTTCACCGGGATGTCAAAAGTCAGCCGGACCTTGTCCATGTTGGTTATGTGGTTAGGCTGTATACGTTTGTCGGTAATCTTACTGCAGTAGGTGCGGAAAATGGCTAGCTTTTCAATGTAGTCCGCTGGAAGTTGCTGCACCACGGTTGTCCTCGCTCTAACGGATAGATGGTGTCGTTTCATAAAGCGAAAGCACCAAGACGGACCTCCTTGAAAATGTTCAATTTTCAATTCTTACGCTAGTGCTTTTGCCCTCAGTCGAATGGTGACTGTGGAGATGTTTCTCCCAACTGCACTTTGATCAAGAATCCACCGCTCCAGTTGGTCTTCCAAGTCGGGCCACCTTGGCTTGTTTCCACGGAAACTCAGCTTTGTCTTCTTGACTTGCCGAAACTCGTTCTCCCGCTTCCTCCATTTGCGAACCATGGATTTGTTGATCTTAAATTCCCTCGCGGCTGCTTGATTCCCATGTTCCTCTGCATATTTGATGGCTTGAAATTTGAACTGAGCTTCGTAAGCGTGTCTCTTTGTCATTTTCGGGGGTCCTTAGAAAGCAAACCGAAGTTGTTTTGAAGTGACGCACATACCCACACTATATACTGGTACCTGCTAGGGGCGTGCCTTTAGCGTCTTCTTACACGCACACCCTTCACTCATTGGCAGACTTCCGCATGCCTGTCGTCACCCATGTCTGCCTTTTCTCTATACAACCAGCGTGTCGGCCAGAAGTAATCTCAGTCAGGCTTTGGAACTCGGTGCATACACAAGGCGCTCGTCTATTTTGGAGAATATTGAAGACTTTTAAGTGCGCCTGATAGTCGTGAAAATACGGTAAATAGACCTGGCAGTTGGTATATGAAGTCAAATGTGATTTTTTTTAAAAAATTTATTTTAATGTTGAACAAACTGCCGCAACCAAGATGGTGCCGTTCAAGTGGCAGCTGGTGGCGGTAGCTCCGCCCACTCTTGTTCGTTTTGTGTTTTTGCTGCTTTTCTGTCTTAACGATTTTATTTGGTGATTCTTAATGATCCCATTTACTTTGATTTGCTTTGTACTTTGTGCTTTTGCTTTGTTGTTCTGCGGCCTTTGCGACTGTACTGTCTAACTTGTAACTGTTTTTTTTCTGTATCTGCATTCCCCCTTCCTGCTACTGTCACAATGAAATTTCCCGAATATGGGATGAATAAAGTTATCCAATCCAATCCAAACAGATAATACTCAATATTCTTATGTATAATCTGTGAGTGGATCTGCCTCGCCCTTAGTCTCTTGCCATGGTTCACCTTCCCATAGGGGAAGTTGGAATGGCCTTCCATGAACTAAAAGGTGTTAACCCCGAGCTAGTTGGTACTATCCTCATATATGTTTTGACCAGTAATAGGCATTCTGGCCATGGCTTCTTTGTCTCTTCCATGGTTTTCTTGAGCCTTAGTTTCATCATACCATTCGTTCTCTCTACCAGTCCTGCGCTTTGCGGATGGTACGAGCAGTGTTTTTTCAGACTTATTCCTAGATGTCTTGCCATGTGTTGTACTATGCTGTTTACAAAATGAGCTCCATTGTCACTCCAGATGATTCTGGGGATCCCATGCTCTGGGATTATGTGTTTACAGATGGCTTTAGCCACCGTTAATGCGTCTGGTGATTTTGCAGGAACTATTTCAGTCCATTTTGAGACTGAATCAATCAAGACAAAACAGTATTTATACTGGTTGCTTCTGGATAATTCAATGAAATCCATGTGTTTAATTTCAAATGGGTAGGTACCTGTTGGAATAATGATTAATACCCTTAAATCATTATTAGTAATATTTAATTAAAATTGGAAGACATCTTTCACATATCTGGTTACAACTTGCAAAGAGCCACACTCATAATGCGCCTTTGTTCCTGAGCATTTCTGACGTGCAGTCTCCTCTTCTCTGTATTTAGTCGCACATAACTGAAAACATTTCAATGTAATCTGATTCAAAACAATTGCCATTATTAGATTGAAACCAAAACACCTGTGTAAGAATTTGCAGTATAAGCATAATAATTTCTTTATAAGGTAAACTGCCGGCGCCCCAGACAAAACAATTTATGAGTCCTTCGTAGATCATTGCGAACTTGCATCTGGGTGTCTGGGTTGCGAGGTCTATCTCCCAGTAACAGTCCTTGGAGGGTGAGGTGTTATGTCAACAAGCTGGAGCCAGCGGGGTGACCTCGAGTTTGTCACAGTCTCAAATTAAAGACACTCTTATACAAAATTTATTAAAATGCATACATCTATAACATCATCATAGCCTTATTACTTATTAAAAATGCTTACAAAACATATAGAAACATCCCATAATAAATCCAACAGTACCTTTTGGGCATTGGCCTCGTTTGGGCCTGAGGTTACCTTGCACATAATGTCTGCAACAAGTTAAACAGTTCATACCAAATTTTTTTAAAGTAGGTATTTAGACCTGTTGGCACATGGAACACACGCTGTGCCATGTCCATCATCCCCCCTGTTGCGACATGAGACTTTCCATGGCTCAATTTTGCTACCATTCGGAATAAATTCTTTGGTAAGCACGGTAGGCCTTTTGCTGTGTATAGGCCGTCTGCAGACTGTTCTGCGCCTTCATGCATCCATGCATCTTTTTATTTCTGTGGTGCAATGTTTCGCATATCAATTAATACTGTTTTTGGGATTGATTCATTTTTTGTTGTTGTTGTGTATACTGTGAAGTAAGTGTTTGTGCTGCTGTATCTGCTCTATCATTTCCTCTACTGATTCTGTCGCTGCTTTTAGTATGTGCCTTACATTTGCATACAGCTATGTGGCTGGGAAGCAGTACTGCGTTAAGTAATTTTTTTCAGCAGTTCGGCATGTTCTACTGATTTGCCTGTGGATGTTTTCATCCCTCTTCTATTCCATTGTGCAGCAAATACATGTAGAGTGGAGTGTGCATATTGTCTGTCTGTATAAATGGTGACCTTTAGACCTTTAAACAATGTGCACACCTTTGTTAATGCTATAATTTCTGCAGTTTGAGATGAGAGATTAGATGGCAGTTATTCTGCACATAGGACTTTGTTGTCTGTAACGACTGCAAATCCTACTTGATTTTTCCTTTGTTCTGGTTTGGATGCTGATCCATCTACGTATACATAAGTGCTGTGTGGAATAGGAGTGTCTTTTAGATCTGGTCTTGGTTTGCAGCCTTCGTTGGTTCTTTCATCACATTGGTATGGATCTCTGTCTTCTTCAGTTGGCATTAACGTTGCTGGGTTCATGATATTGCATCGCTTAATGGTGAGTTGGGGTTGCGATAACAATGTGGCTCTAATGGCCAGGTGTCTTGCTGGTGACAGGAACGACATTTTTGTTCGTGTTATCAGTAGATCCACTTCATGGGGGACTTGGAGTGTGAGTGGATGGAACAGTACAAGTTCAGCTGTCATCTGGACGGCTAATGCTGCTGCGCACACTGCTAGTACACGGGGGTAGAGCAGATGCAACTGGGTCCAGTTGTTTTGAGTAGAACGCTACTGGTTTCATCTTTGTTCCATGTGGTTGTAGTAATACTGATGTCATGAACGTCCCTTTGCAAGTCACTGTTTGGGTGAATTGTTTTTTATAGTCAGGAAGCGCCAGGACTCCTGATTCCAAGATTTGTTGCTTGACTTCCATGAATGTTCGGTTTCCTTCTTCAGTCCATGTTACTGGGTTCCTCATTGTCATCTCAGTAGCATAGATCATGTCTAGCAAAAGACCGGCGACCAATCGACCATGTACCCAGTGCGTGTGCGGTCGATTGGTCGCCGGTCTTTTGGTCACCGGTCTTTTGGGCGCGGTCTTTAGGTCGCCCGGAAGTTTGGTCGTCGTCTTTTGGGTCGCCGGTCTTTTTTGTCGCCGGTCTTTTGGTCGCTTATCAAACAAATAAAAGTATTAGTATACTTTTAGTTAGACAGTATTTAGATCGTTTCAACAGTAATTAGACTCGAAATACTGTAAATACTGTTGAAACGATCTAAATACTGTTGAAACGATCTACATATCTAATATCAAAATATCAATATGAGCACTCATTTAACACATCAATAAGAGCACTCATTTAACACATCGGCTGCTGCCATTGACTGTCATAGGCGTCCAATGAACCTTCATTCTCTCTGGGAGAACTTGCAATGTTGAAATACTTTAGATTAGATGGTCATTTTTATCAAACAAATAAAAGTATTAGTATACTTTTAGCCCGGAACTTTGACATTAAAATAAAAGGCAATAAGTAAAATTAATTTATTAAAAAGAAGACAAAGCAAATTCAAAAACTTAAAAATTCTATCAATCTCTGGGAGAAATAAGAGCACTCATTTAACACATCTGCTACTGCCATTGACTGTCATAGGCATCCATTAACACATTATTATTTTATTAACCAAATAAAAGTGGGGATTTGGATTAAATGTTCCGACATCCGGGTGCCACGCAAGATCTACATCCGGGTTACCACGAGGGATCTCCATTCTTCTCCGGACGGCCAAGTACGCGACTACTCTCCATTCGGCGTGCAAGCAATCAGAGACGGACGAAAACGACCGCAAATTGATCGTAAGTAGCACTCTTTAATGAAAATGACCTGGACATTTTGTCACCCAATGTTAAAATCTATCAATTGCATGCCAATTGGTATTATATTTGTTCATATCCAAACGAGCGACGACGACTATCGAAACGGCCGCGCGCGCGAGAAAATACTGCAACCAAACCAAAAGACCGGCGACAAAGAGATCGGAGACCAATCGACCGTTTCCCCCCCTCAACCCCCCCAATGTTAAAATCTATCAGTTGCATGCCAATTGGGTAAACAAATTTGTTGATATCTATACGAGTGACGACAACTATCGAGACGGCCGTGCGCGCCTGTGCTCGCGAAAAGTTTATACTGAGTATATAAAAAATGTTGCATGCTAATTGGGGTAAAATATTTTCTCTTGCAGGCAATACAGAACAGTAGAGAAGCTGCATTGGACGAGCACGGCAGATTTCCTTAATAAATACCCAGTAAAGCTTTTAGTAAGTGCTATATATATATATATATATATATATATATATATATATATATATATATATATATATATATATATATATATATATATATACACACATATATATATATATATATATATATATATATATATATATATATATACACATATATATATATATATATATATATATATATATATATATATACACACACATATATATATATATATATATATATATATATATATATATATATATATATATATATATATATATATATATATACATATAGTATTATCATTCCTAAGGTTTATTCAAACTCTCTATTGGTAAATTGATATGTGTTGCAGGCCACGAGTATCAAACCCCTGTTAATATATATTGTTTGGCTTCACGTATTTTTCTTATAAATATGAAAACATGTGTTAATATTAATAGGATAATAGTAAGTATAACTAAGTGGCATATTCATTAATCCCGATACTCGTATCATCAATTTGCTTTGTGTATATTTAAATTTTAATACCGTTAAACCTGGCAAACACTTTGACTGGTGTCTCTATATATTTTAACAGAGTTCATACCCGAATGGCTTTTCTCTAAATTAAATGATTTCGATATTATCTTGGTTGTATTGATTGTATGAGTTTTTAAAACGAAATGACTAAAAAAGATCAGTTGGTTATAATTTTTCCATTGGAGAAAAGGTTTATAATTCACACAAAATTTCCACAATGTTTTGTATTTCTATTCTTTTTTTCCTTTCTCTTTTTTATGTTTTTCCCGTCTGAAGGCAAAATCTTCGCCGCTTGTATATGACGTCATCGCCATTCGCCGTCTCGTCCATTTGCTGTCGAACGACGGCGCTTGCTATACTTTTGGAAAGCGATTTGCTTCTTTTTTTAATCACTTCTTAGCCGTATGACTAATCCAATAAAAGTGTGCGAACTCCATACGAGACCACACAAAAAATCATTTAATCTCGAATCTTTTGGATGAACGTTGACATTTTTGGCGTTCTTAGCTTAGCCTAGCCGAGTTTAGCTGCTAGCAAAGAGAGGAAACAAGATTCTTGAAATTAACGCTTCGTCTTGCAAGCAAATATCAAGCCCGAAAATGTCAGGTGAGTTACCTTTCCTGGTTTTTGGTGAGAATATGTGACAAATCCCATTTTTTCATCAGTTCCTACTATGTTGCAAAATGTACGCAAAATACACAATTCGAGCAGGGGACCCCCAAAAAGACACCCCCACGGAGAACATGACGCCATCAAGTCTCGACTGTTTGCAAAAGGTGCTTTTCTTTTTTATTCGTATTCTATTTTAGCCACTTTTTGTGTTTAATCGCTCTCCCAATTAAACGTTTCTTAAAGACTATTCCTTCAAATATATAAAGTATTAATTATAGAGCTATAGTTTTCTTTACCAACTCATTCTTTGACAGCAGTTTGATGATTTTAAAAGTTCTGTAATAAAGATGAAACAACTCGTTTCTTACACTACGAAAAGTAAATAATAAAACCTGCAGGCGTCTTTATTTCTCAAAATTTACCTTCAAACCAAAAGTTGCTGTAATATGAAATAAATAAAATAATCAACTGAAGACCTCAACATTTGCAAGCAGATTATTTTCAGCCTCACAAAAAGAAACAATGTAAATTAACCTCACGCATGTCCATTAAAAAATAAAAGAAAAAGTTGGATGTACTTAACCCATTTTAACCCAAAATAACAAGTTTTAGATTTTTGCAACGTTTCAAGAACATGACCATAAAATAAAATAAAAAGATAAAATATTTAAAATCTGAATTCACCACTATTTTGGCTTTAAATTGTGTAGTGGATGATTGGATTGAACCTGAAAGGTGACTTTTCTGGCATATATCTTTCCAAAATAATCTACCATGCTGTGATAATAAACGTGTAAAAGTAAGAAAAAAAAGTTTCCCCATTTTTGACTGCATGTAGCGACACGTATTATCTTTGTATTTTGCAGGTTTCAGAGAATATCTTGGTCCTGATGGGCAAGACTTTGTTGGCCTTAAAGAGCTCCCCCAAATCAAAGAGGAGGAGCCAGAGTTCCCTCAACAACAAATGGGAGACGAGCAACTTCCAATCAAAAGGGAGGAAGATCATTTCACCTGGTCACTTGGTGAGTTCGTGAAGAGGGAAGATGTTCTGGGCATGGCCGGCGAAGGTGCGGAGCCTGTAAACGCCTCAGGATGGCCCCAAATTAAAGAGGAGGAGCCAGAGTTCCCTCAACAGTGCAAAAGAGAAGAGCAACCTCCAATCAAAAACGAGGAATGTGTCAAATGGTCAACTGGTGAGCCTTTCAAGAGTGAAGATGATCTGGGCGTGGCCAACAGAGGGGCGGAGCTTCTAAGTGGCAGCTCAACAGAAGGATGGCGAGCAGAAAATTTAATTGCTCCTTTATCAGATGACAACGACTTGCTTTTTGACGATGATGATGTTGAAGATGTTAAGAAAAATCCCAGTGGCGACAAATTCTGCAAATGCTTTCAGTGTGGGAAAACCTTTGGGAAAAAATCTTCTTTGAAAACACATATGAGGAGCCACACTGGGGAGAAACCCTTATGTTCAGTTTGTGGTAAAACATTTACACACAAGGGAACATTTAAAAGACACACAAGAACCCACACTGGTGAAAAACCATTTTCGTGTTCAGTTTGTGGTCAAAGTTTCACACGGAAGGGAATCTTAATTAGTCATGCAATAACACACACAGGTGAAAAGCCATTTTCGTGTTCAGTTTGTGGTCAAACATTCACACAGAAGGGAAGCTTAATTAGTCACTCAAGAACCCACACTGGTGAAAAACAATTTCCGTGTTCAGTTTGTGGTCAAAGATTCACACGGAAGGGAATCTTAATTAGTCATGCAAGAACACACACAGGTGATAAGCCATTTTCGTGTTCAGTTTGTGGTCAAACATTCACACAGAAGGGAAGCTTAATTAATCACACAAAAACCCACACTGGTGAAAAACAATTTTCGTGTTCAGTTTGTGGTCAAAGATTCACACGGAAGGGAAATTTTAAAAGACACACAAGAACCCACATGGGTGACAAACCATTTTCATGCTCAGTTTGTGGTCAAACATTCACACAGAAGGGACACTTAATTAGTCATGCAAGAAGCCACACTGATGAAAAAACATTTTCATGTTCAGTTTGTGGTAAAACATTTACACACAAGGGAACATTTAAAATGCACACAAGAACCCACACAGGTGAAAAACCATTTGTGTGCTCAGTTTGCGGTAAAGCCTTTCCCCTAAAGCACAACTTAGAAGACCACACAAGAACCCACACTGGCGAAAAAACATTTTCCTGCTCAGTTTGTGGTCAAAAATTCACACGGAAGGGAAACTTAATTAATCATGCAAGAACACACGGGTGAAAAACCATTTGCGTGCTCAGTTTGTGGTAAAAGATTTACAGAGAAGGGAAATTTAGAAATACACACAAGAACACAGACTGGTGAAAAACCATTTTCGTGCTCAGTTTGTGGTCAAAGATTCACACAGAAGAGAAACTTAAATAGTCATGCAAGAACACACACAGGTGAAAATCCATTTTCATGTTCAGTTTGCGGTAAAGCCTTTTCTCAAAAGAAAGATTTACAAAGACACACTGGCAAAAAAATATTTTCCTGTTTGTGGTCGAACATTTTCCCAAAGGAAAGCTTAAAAGAACACTTATTAACCCACACTGGAGAACAATGTCTTCCTGCTCAGTCTGTGGCCACAGATTCGCTACAACCGCCCAATTAAAAAGCTACACAATTGAAAAACCTGAAAAAAAGACTTAACAACCCGCACAGGAGAAAAGCCCTTTTTTGCTCAATTTGTGGTAGGAATATCTTAAAAACACAATTACCCACATCCGTCAGAAACCCTTTTTCTGCTCAGCTTCTTGCCAGAGATTTAGTCGAAAGGATAGACTTAAAAGACACAAATGTGTTGTGATAAGCATTGGGCAATGACGGCTTTGCTTGCTTTATCAATTTCTGTATGAAAGATCATTGTAATCGCAGTATAATTGTATTTTGCATTCTGAAAATCTTGTTTACACTTTTTAATGTGTAAAATCGATCCACTATTCAAATACAGTAGAGCTTACTGCGGGATCGAGCCAGTATGTCAATTTTCTCGTATCTCAAGTCAATTCTTCCCATAGAAATGAACAAAATACAAATTAATCTGTTTCCATCCTAAAAAAAACACCAAAATTTGTTCTAATTTACTACCGACTCACAATTGGGAACCATCTGGTATGCTCAAATCTCAAATTTGTCTCGTATGTTGGAACACCTGTAAGTCAAGGTATTACTGTATACGAAAATTGAGTTTCGTTGAAGATTTTATTTAATTTACTATCTAAATAATATGGAAAATATCGTCACAGTTAAAGACATGCCTAAGAAATTTGAAAATTTGCAGTTTTTGTCTATTGAATTTGCAAGCAAATCCAATAAGAATATTGAGTGTTATTCAAACATGATACATTTGAATGAAAATGATTGATATATTGAATCTAGGATCTAAGAAACATTATAAGAAATATGGTGTGAAAGATAATGAATTTGCTCAAAATAAATAAATAAGTCGTACAATGTCCTTATACTTTTGTCATATTATAAGATGAATCATGATTTTAAACCGAGACCAGAACCAGAACATGCTCTCAAAGTGTATGAAACTAGAATGCAATTAAAAACTTGTTGTTGTTAATATTTGAAATAGATGACAAAAAGAAAAATGGACTAAATGTAATGAAATAAAAATGAATTTTCCTATTTGACTATTTTCTGTTCCTTTTTCACAATGAATTTTAGGCCGTACCTGACATGTTTCGCGGTATCACTTCCGCCTTCATGAGAATATCAAGGCATTTCAAAAAAACAATGCGTTTTTTATCAAATTCCGATCTTGTGAAAATGATGCGATCAGGCCCGATTTCCGATCTGATTTTTGATCAGTAGGAATCCCTCAGAAGAATATGAGAAAAGATAAGTTTTACAGAATTAATAGTTGTCAAGAACAATTTTTCACAGCAATGGTAACACTTGGAAGTAGGGTAGTTTGCTTCTTCAAAAAAAGAACCGATGTTAGTAGCAGAGAATGGTTTCGATCCATTGACCTCTGGGTTATGGGCCCAGCACGCTTCCGCTGCGCCACTCTGCTTCTTCTGACATATCACTTCACACTTTACAAGGTAACTCACAAAACTAATCAATCACATTGAAGCAGATATACTGAGAGCACGTGGGTATTCCCACCTGCTGACAGAGCTCCTGAGGACCACCAGCGCAAGAACCTTGGTCTCGGCCAGGGACTGGCATAGCCTTGGTTAGTCCTGCTATTCACAGAGTCATCCATTACGCATTTAAAAATTTCCATTACAATAAAAAAGGCGGTACGAGACATTCGGCCCAGGGATTTACAAAATAATATACCATGTTGAATTTAAACATGCACTTAAGCTAATAATACCCCACCGACGAATCATTACCTTATCATGGTGGTGGGGTTTGTCAGTCCCAGTGACCCTTGGAGCTATGTTGTCCGGAGCCTTGAACCCCGGGGTAGGGTTATCCATGGCAAACTGGTCTGATGCGAGGGATCAGACAAAGAATGGCTCAGAAGACCTCTTATGATGAGCAACATTATTGGACGACATCTTCCCTCACCGGGACGCGGGTCACCAGGGCCCCACTCTGGAGCCAGGCCCGGAGGAGGGGAGCGATGGCAAGCGCCTGGTAGCCAGGCCTTGACCCATGGGGCCCGGCCGGGCACAGCCCGGAGAGGCGACGTGGGTTCCCCCTCACATGGGCTCACCACCTGTGAGAGGGGCCAAAGAAGGCGATCCCCGGCTGCAGAAACTATCTCTTGGGGCGTGGAATGTCACCTCCCTGGTTGGGAAAGAGCCTGAGCGTGAGGTTGAGAAATTCCGGCTCGACATAGTTTGGCTCAGCACTACACAGCTTGGGTTCCGGTACCACCCCTCTTGAGGGGGCTTGGACACTCTTCCAGCATCCCTCCATCTTCGGGTGGGGGGACGGCACCTGATTGTTGTTTGTGTGCATGCACTAAAAAGCAGTTCAGAGTACCTACCCCTTTAGGAATCCTTGGAGGGGGTGCTGGAGAGTGCTCCTTATGGGGACTCCCTTGTTCTGCTGGGGGACTTCAATGCTGATGTGAGACCTCGAGGGAGTGATTGGGGAGAACGGCCCCCCTGATCGAAACCCGAGTGGTGTTCTATTGTTGGATTTCTGCGCTCGTAGTGGATTTTTTCATTGATAATACGGTTCCAGACTCTGGGTTAAAAGTTCTCTTTATATTTTTTTTCCTGAACATAATCACCTACCGGAAATGTATCTTGATGAAAATATCTGGAAAAATTCAAATCTGGTGCTGTGGTTTTTGCTTGTTTAAGCATGTGCTGCTCCCGCTCTGACAAAGAAGTGGGTTGTATTTGAAGGAGTTCTTCAATTCCACAGTCATCACTGACATTATAGTTCGCTGACCAGAATGTCAGATGGTTGCTGTTTGACATAGCTTTCGCGAAAATGTATAAACTACCAATTCAGATGATCACGCTAGATCAAAATGATACATTTCAAACAATTTTCAACAGTGTGATTTCTGGGAGAACTTGCAATATAGCTGGATTTTCAAATACTTATATTGAACTCACTGAATAAGGTTATAAAGACACAATAGGTTGCTTTTTGTATTGAAAGAAACTTTCATCATGGCCAATAGTGGATGCATGGATAAAAATGTGTTATTTCTCTTTGAAGAAAACTTTTGATAAATTATAAAGACACAAATGTCCCACCCAAAACATGGCCCAAACACAAAACGTTACCTCAATCAAAAAATCAGTTTTAAACAGTGAAAATTAGTGGTTGAGTGCATTTTAAAAAAAATCTCAGCTATGATTTGCATTCAAACACATTTTTTCTTTGATTGAAGAGTTTTTTTTATTATAGTGAGGTTATGAGTTGTTTGAATGCACAGCAATATTTAGATTGAGGGATTTTTTTGTATTGAATAATAAGACGATAATTACACAAATAGAATCACAAATGTACCTCCATTAATGTAGTTTAACAATATACTCACGATGAAAAAATAATCCAGAATTATCAGAGAAGAGTTATTTTTTCAATGATCCACAAACTGGTTCTTTTTAATTCTGCTGGGCAAAATACCACCCACCTACTACTTCATGTTTGGCAACTAGCACGTATTAGGCTACTGTAGCACCATCTTTGCAGTGATGGTGAACGACTGTTGAAGGAAGAGCACTCTGTCTTCCTTCTAGGGTTCGATTAATTTCGGATGTGGAAGATGTTGGGTGTCCAAATACAGGCTGGAGGCGAGGAACAGTGACTTCCATGCTTTTATTACAGAATATTCTGGGCACAGGTGAACCAGAGGCAACGCTGTCGTCCACAAATGCGCCGAGACAGACAACTTACATTCACCTTTATTCTCTCAAGAGGGTGGAACCGAAACCGAACAGGGATGGGATTTTCCCCTACAGTAAGCTATTTGTTATGAACCGGCAAATAGAAGATAACGACAATGTTGCAAGTCTTCCAGGATAAGCCATTTGTTATGAACCGGCAAATAGGAGATAACGACAATGTTGCAAGTGTTCAAGGACACATCTGGCTACAGGACAGAGCTCTACAAAGGAGAAGCTTGAGACTCATGGAGTCATGACTAGAAACAGGCAAAATACACATTTGAATATGAGACCCACTTCACGACCCAGCTATTTGCAAAGCCCCTCTTTTTAGGCAATGAATCGAATATTTGTCTCAATACTATAGACATTACAATATGGACGTCCTGGACTTCAGGTCATGTAACTGACCAATCCTAGGCGCCGCATTCAGCTTCATACCAAGTACTGGGTAAGAAAAAACTAATTGCTGCAGCAGTAGTGGTCTGCTCAGCCCAAAAACCATAGTAATTCCTCGGCTGTTTAGGGAGGCATCTCTTTTAGCAGAATGCTACAAGCAAAATATTGGTGGGGTTGAAACTAACACATCAGACTTTTTGGCAGAGAGAGTCATAAACAAATTATATTTTTTCATTGTAGTATTCTTTAGATACAGAATTCAAAAGTAAAAATGCCTGAAAATGTCTAACATCTCTCATCTTATTTCTGAACCGCTTTATCCTCATTAGTGTCACGGGACCCCCTGCATACTGTAGCCCAGGGGTGGCCAAGTCCGGTCCTCGAGAGCCGTTATCCGCTCTGTTTTCCATATCTCCCTCCACCAACACACCTGAATCAAATCATCGGGATTGGTATCAAGCTTCTGGACAGCTTGCTGATGAGTTGATTATTTGATTCAGGTGTGTTGGTGGAGGGAGATATAGAAAACAGACCGGATTGTGGCTCTCGAGGACTGGAGTTGGCCACCCCTGCTGTAGCCAATCCCAGCTGTTTCCGGGCCAGAGGCGGGGGATATCCTGAATCAGTGGCCAGCCGATCGCAGGGCACAAGTAGACGGACAATCATGCACACACACACACCCATACCTAGGGGCAATTTAGAGTGTCCAATCAACCTACCATGCATGTTTTGGGAATGTGGGAGGTAACCGGAGTACTCAGAGGAAACCCACGAAGGCCCAGGGAGAACATGCAAGCTCCACACAGATGGACATGACCTGGCTTTGAACCCAGGACCCCAGAGCTGTGAGACCGACGCGCTAACCACTCACGCCAAAAATGTGTGCATTTAATTTAATATTCCTACACTTTTAAAATACAAAAATTATCTGAATTCTTTAACAACATTGTTACGCCGTTGATATGCAAAAAGGAGTCTCGTAAAAAAATTCATTATGGTTAAAGCGAAGCTAGAGGTACCGTCAGTGACACAGTGGTGTGCAAACGTGACACTTCTATTTGTGTGTTCGGGATTCAGCTCTCTCGCCAGTGGTTTCACATTGTATCTTACAAGTTAGTGAAGAGCCATAAACACTCCAACAAAAGAACGATAAACAGCCTGTGAATTATTGGCAGTTGTGGGATTTGAACCCATTCCTCCTAAGACTGAAGCTTAAATCCAGCACATTGGACCGCTTGGCCACACTACACTCAGTACTCATTTAATCCATCGGCTGCCATTGATGGCGGTAGACGTCCTATTCATGTTGACTGTGAGGTGCAGATGAACCTTCATTCTCTCAAATTCTAAGTGCGAGAACTTGCAATACAGCAAGGTGTTGAAATACTTTATCTGGTCATTTTTATCAAACAAATAAAAGTCTTAGTATACTTTTAGCCCGCGACGACGCCAGACAGCTCGCCGAACAGACACATCGAGACTATTAGTATATTATTTGTAATTTCTTGTAAACGGTGTGTGTTTGTATATGTGACATGCTAAAGTGTTTAATTGTCAATGCAATGACAAACTCTCCCTCTCTCATGTTTATAACTTTGAGAGCGAGCGAATCCATCGACGAAATGTCTGTTCGACAAACTGTCCGTCGAAAAAACATCCGGTTGATGGTCCAAAATGGAGAATGGTTTGATTTATTCAGATTGGGCACAATAAACATCAAGAGATGGAGAATAAAACGAAGATTGAGTTATGGTAGGCTTTCAATCCTTAGCCAACATGTATTCTCAGAATGTTTTTTCACCAGTGTGGGTTGTTATGTGGATTTTTAAGGATTCATTTCTAGAATAGGCTTTACCGCAAACTGAACACGAAAATGGTTTTTCACCAGTGTGGGTTCTTGTGTGTTTTTGTAAATCTTGCCTTTGAGAAAAGGCTTTACCGCAAACTGAACACAAAAATGGCTTTTCACCCGTGTGGGTTCTTGTGTGTACTTTTAAAACTCCATTCTCTGTAAATCTTTTACCACAAACTGAGCACAAAAATGGTTTTTCACCTCTGTGGGTTCTTGTGTGTATTTTTAAGCTTCTGTTCTCTGTAAAACTTTTACCACAAACTGAGCACGAAAATGGTTTTTCGCCAGTGTGGGTTCTTGTGTGAAGATTTAAGTGTCCCTTCCGTGTAAATGTTTTACCACAAACTGAACACGGAAATGGTTTTTCACCTGTGTGGATTCTTGTGTGTTTTTGTAAATCTTGCTTTTGAGAAAAGGCTTTACCGCAAACTGAACACGAAAATGGTTTTTCACCAGTGTGGGTTCTTGTGTGCCTTTTTAAGGTTTCCTTGTGTGTGAATGCTTGACCACAAACTGAACACGAAAATGGCTTTTCACCTGTGTGTGTTCTTACATGCCTAATTAAGTGTCCCTTCCGTGTGAATCTTTGACCACAAACTGAACACGAAAATGGTTTTTCACCAGTGTGGGTTATTACATGTTTTTTTAAGCTTCCCTTCTCTGTAAATCTTTTATCACAAACTAAGCACACAAATGGTTTTTCACCAGTGTGGGTTCTTGTGTGCCTTTTTAAGGTTTCCTTGTGTGTGAATGCTTGACCACAAACTGAACACGAAAATGGCTTTTCACCTGTGTGTGTTCTTACATGACTAATTAAGTGTCCCTTGTGTTTGAATGCTTGACAACAAACTGAACACGCAAATGGTTTTTCACCAGTGTGGGTTCTTGCATGATAAACTAAGCTTTCCTTGTGTGTGAATGCTTGACCACAAACTGAACACGCAAATGGCTTTTCACCCATGTGGGTTCTTGCATGTCTATTTAAGTTTCCCTTGTGTATGAATGCTTGACCACAAACTGAACACACAAATGGTTTTTCACCAGTGTGGGTTCTTATGTGGATTTTTAAGGTTCCCTTCTGTGTAAATCTTTTACCACAAACTGAGCACGAAAATTGTTTTTCACCTGTGTGGGTTCTTGCATGACTATTTAAGTGTCCCTTGTGTATGAATGCTTGACCACAAACTGAACACACAAATGGTTTTTCACCAGTGTGGGTTCTTATGTGGATTTTTAAGTTTCCCTTCTGTGTAAATCTTTTACCACAAACTGAGCACGGAAATTGTTTTTCACCTATGTGGATTATTTCGTGCCTATTTAAGTGTCCCTTCTGTGTAAATGTCTGACCACAAACTGAACACGAAAATGGCTTTTCACCTGTGTGTGTTCTTACATGACTAATTAAGTTTCCCTTGTCTGTGAATGCTTGACCACAAACTGAACACGCAAATGGTTTTTCACCAGTGTGGGTTATTACATGTTTTTTTAAGCTTCCCTTCTCTGTAAATATTTTATCACAAAATGAGCACGCAAATGGTTTTTCACCAGTGTGTGTTCTTGCATGACTAATTAAGGGTCCCTTCTCTGTGAATGTTTGACCACAAACTGAACACGCAAATGGTTTTTCACCAGTGTGGGTTCTTGCATGACAAACTAAGCTTCCCATTTGTGTGAATGCTTGACCACAAACTGGACACGAAAATGGCTTTTCACCCGTGTGGGTTCTTGCATGTCTATTTAAGTTTCCCTTGTGTGTAAATGTTTTACCACAAACTGTACATGATAAGGGTTTCTCCCCAGTGTGGCTCCTCATATGTGTTTTCAAAGAAGACTTTTTACCAAAAGTTTTCCCACACTGAAAGCATTTGCAAAGTTTGTCGCCACTGGGATTTTTCTTAACATCTTCAACATCATCGTCAAAAAGCAAGTCATTGCCATCTAATAAAGGAGCAATTAAATTTTCTGCTCGCCATCCTTCTGGAGAGCTGCCGTTCAGAAGCTCCGCCCCTCTGTTGGCCACGCCCAGATCATCTTCACCCTTGAAAGGCTCACCAGTTGACCATTTGACACATTCCTCGTTTTTGATTGGAGGTTGCTCTTCTCTTTTGCACTGTTGAGGGAACTCTGGCTGCTCCTCCTCTTTAATTTGGGGCCATGCTGAGGCGTTTGCAGGCTCCGCTCCTTCACTGACCACGCCCAGATAATCCCTTTTAACGGACTCACCTGGTGACCAGGTGAAATGATCTTCCTCCTTTTTGATTGGAAGTTGCTCTTCTCCCATTTGTTTTTGAGGGAACTCTGGCTCCTCCTCTTTAATTAGGGGCCATGTTTTGGTGTTTGCAGGCTCCGCCCCTCCACTTGCCACGCCCAGAACATCTTCCCTCTTCACGAACTCACCAAGTGACCAGGTGAAATCATCTTCCTCCCTTTTGATTGGAAGTTGCTCGTCACCCATTTGTTGTTGAGGGAACTCTGGCTCCTCCTCTTTGATTTGGGGGAGCTCAACTTCCCCTTCAAGGTCAACAGACTCCTGCCCATCAGCACCAAGATCATTTCTGAAACCTGCAAAGATACAAAGATAATTGATTAACAATTTTCTAATTATAACATAACTAAATTTATTGTTCACAGAAATGAAACCAAACGGAAGAGGGCGCCATACATTCATTTCATCACAATGCAGTATTTACTACTGTAGTATTCTCGTCAACAGCAACATGAGTTTAAAACTGTTTATAGGTGCATTTTTCAAAGTATGGCACTATTGGTCAGAAAAGTTTCTTCACTGGTGATGTAGCTCCTTAAAATTAGTCAAATCTTTTTTGGAGCCTTTTCATTGTAAACATTCTCTTTTATGTTTTACATTTTAATTCTTTTAAAATGCTTTCCCCAAGGGGAGGCATTAAAAAAAGCATTATCTTTTTTTCAGTAGCAGGTTTATTATTATTTGGGGGATTAATGAGATTGAAATAGAGGTATAGTCTGATTGGACACTCTAAATTGCCCCTAGGTATGAGTGTGAGCGTGAATGGTTGTTTTTCTCCTCGTGCTCTGCGATTGGCTGGCCACCGATTCAGGGTGTTCCTCGCCTCTGGCCCGAAGGCAGCTGGGATAGGCTACAGCACCCCCTCCACAAGATTTAGCATATCAGAAAATGAATGAATGAATGTTGGGATTAAAAACAGTGGGAGAAGCCCAACGTAGCCTCGGCAGCAAACCTCGACTGGGTGGATGGTGCATATCCAGACAATTTTCTGGCACTCGGCTGCCAGATTCAAGTATTCGGCCTTCTTGCGCTCGAAGGTGGTCTCGATCCCCTCCTCTGATGGTACTGGTAGTTCTATGAGGTGAAGCGCTCTTGCCTTGGAGGACCATACCTCAATGTCTGTGCACAGTGATGTAGTGATGATCTCTGATGATAGTTAACATTCTGTTTATTTATAAGCTGCATTTGAATTTTAGCATTAAATATTAAGTACTTTCGCAGGCCGCACCACGGAGTAGCAGTGGGTCAGATTTGGACCTCGGGCCGCAACTTTGACACCATTGTTTGAAGGCTGCTCTCGTTGTTGTTTAGTGCATCTACATCTCTATTTTTTGAATTTTCAATTAAGAGCATGCAAATAAGTGTTATGTCTCTCAAGCATGTAGCCAAAAATGGAGGGCGAGTAGCAGGGATGACTCTTGAACGCCTCTGGGGGGCGCTCGCGCTTTGCGTAATTTGAAAAATACATTGTTTGTTTGTGATAAGGATACAACAAAAGGAAAGCTACTGTTTAATGCCGTTGTTAAGTATTAACACGCGTTGAGACTTATTCGTTCCCTCCTAGAGTGGTTATATTTAAATAGAAATATAATTTATTACGTCTTTCTTCGAATGGTGCTAGTGCAAATTCATGAAAATGTACGTACGCTACTATAGTGTCATGTCAATAGAATACCTTTAAGGGAATATATGGAAATAAAAAGTGTACCCACCTTCTAGTCTATGAAGAACAACTTTCTCGTGCGTTATGTTGCAAACTGTCGATTGCTCGTGAGTTGAATGCTCCTGTTTGACCTCAAAAAGTTCCTCCTGGAGCTTTGGCAGTTGTGTTCTTGCCGACATTTCCACACGTGAATTCTGATGATGGCGGCGACTTTGATAGCTGCTAGCTATGCTGAGCTAAAATAGCCAGGAAACCTACAACGAGTTCTTCGTCGACTTGTTCCCTTGATAGCTGCTAGCTAAGCTAAGCTAAAGCATAAACAAGCTCTTCGACGACTTGTGGAGTTTGCGATCTCGGCTGCCTGGGTACTGCTTTGGCCCGCCTACTAGCCAATCATAGTTTGTGAAAGCAATGACATGTCCCAGCCAGCAAAATGCTAACGCCTATGAAAAATCATTGTGGGGTTGCCAACTCGAAATGTGATTGGTTAAATGCTTCAATATGAAAACACACATCTGGAAGCAGTTTAACTAGGGGGAAAAGCAATGAAAGGAAGCTAACAGACCATTTGGAATAATAAGTATTGATGGACAAAATATAATATGATTCAGATATTTCTTAGGCCAGCAGAGAAGGCCTTGAAGGCCCTAACGGCCTGCCACTGATATATATATATATATATATATATATATACATATACATATATATATATATATAAATATATACATATATATATACATATATATATATATATATATATATATATATATATATATATATATATATATATATATATATATATATATATATATATATCTCGAATATTTGTCCCAATATTATTGGGACAAATATTCGATTCATTGCCTAAAAAGAGGGGCTTTGCAAATAGCTGGGTCGTGAAGTGGGTCTCATATTGAAATGTGTATTTTGCCTGTTTATAGTCATGACTCCATGAGTCTCAAGCTTCTCCTTTGTAGAGCTCTGTCCTGTAGCCAGATGTGTCCTTGAACACTTGCAACATTGTCGTTATCTTCTATTTGCCGGTTCATAACAAATGGCTTATCCTGGAAGACTTGCAACATTGTCGTTATCTTCTATTTGCCGGTTCATAACAAATAGCTTACTGTCTGAAGTAGGGGAAAATCCCATCCCTGTTCGCTTTCGGTACCACCCTCTTGAGAGAATAAAGGTGAATGAATGTAAATTGTCTGTCTCGGCGCATTTGTGGACGACAGCCTTGCCTGTGGTTCACCTGTGCTCAGAATATTCTGTAATAAAAGCTTTGAAGTCACTGTTTCTCGCCTCCAGCCTGTATTTGGACACCCAACATCTTCCACATCCGAAATTAATCGTACCCGAGAAGGAAGACAGAGTGCTCTTCCTTCAACAGTCGTTCACATCACTGCAAAGATGGTGCTACAGTAGCCTAAGAAGGTGCTAGTTGCCAAACATGAAGTAGTAGGTGGGTGGCATTTTGCCCAGCAGAATTAAAAAGAACCAGTTTGTGGATCATTGAAAAAATAACTCTTCTCTGATCATTCTGGATTATTTTTTTCATCACGAGTATATTGTTAAACTACTTTAATGGAGGTACATTGATTCTATTTGTAATTATTGTCTTATTATTCAATAAAAAGAAATCCCTTGGTCTAAATATTGATGTGCATTCAAACAATTCATAACCTCACTATAATAAAAAAAACTCTTCAATCAAAGAAAAAAAATATTTGAATGCAAAATCATAGCTGAGATTAAAAAAAATGCACTATCATTTTGATCTAGCATGATCATCTGAAATGGTAGTTTATACATTTTCGCGAAAGCTATGTCAAACACAGCAACCATCTGACATTCTGGTCAGCGAACTTTAATGTCAGTGATGACTGTGCAATTGAAGAACTCCTTCAAATACAACCCACTTCTTTGTCAGAGCGGGAGCAGCACATGCTTAAACAAGCAAAAACCACAGCACCAGATTTGAGTTTTTCCAAATATTTTCATCAAGATACATTTCCGGTAGGTGACAATGTTCGGACAAAAAATCTAAAGAGAACTTTTAACCCAGAGTCTGGAACCGTATTATCAATGAAAAAATGCCTTCAACAGATGAATCCAGTGAAATTCACTGTTTTAGCACTTTTTTCATGGTCCCAGTAGAGTGTAAGACATAAGAGACAGGAAACGAATCAACAACGCGTTTATAATTTAAGGGGACCATAAGGGTTCAGTCAGACAGTTTAAAAATTTGGCTCTTTGTGTCTTGTTCGCCAGCCTTGCAATATCTTATGAAGCTAGTTTTTTTATTATTTTACATTCGAGTAGACGCAGTTGGTTGTTACAATGATTGGATTTGCCTCCACGTTTATGGAATGGTAGCATGTTTTGTTAAAAAGGGGGAACGTTTTAATTACATGAGGGGGGTGTAAAAGGTTCATTTGTTTATCTTCTGTATTGCTTATCTTCATGTGGTCTTGTGGTTGTTGGGGCCTATCCCAGTTAGTTGTGAACAGGAGAAAAGGCGGTGGTCCTGACTAAGTTTGAAACCTGCAATGAAATTCACATTTCACATTTTCTTTTATTTAAAAAAAAGGCGATAGTAGTTAAGAAATAAACAGAAAACACAAGTTCAAAAAGTGAAAATGAACGAAAATTAACTGGGAAAATAACTTATAATGTGTTTACTTTTGTCAGATCGCCATTTAACGTCACTGACGAGTTAAATCTGCTGAGCCAACACTCTTGGATTAGATAAAAACACACGCAAAGGACTAAAAGTGGAAAACGTCCATTGAGTACATTTGTCCTGACTATGGTTTTTCACCTGTGTGGGTTCTTGTGTGTATTTTGAACCCATGACCTCGGAACTGTAAGGCCAACGTGCTAACCACTCGGTTAGTAAATGTAAATGTAACTAAATAATTATGAATGTTTATCAGACATTTATCAATACTTTCACTAAGTATTTAATATTGCAGAAGTGTACACTAAAACATGACTATGAGTCACAAATTACGGCCCGTTTTGGAAATTGTTTAAAAAGTCTCTTTTGGGTTATAGACACCTTCGAGAAATGTTTCATTTTGCAGTAAGATTTATTTATTTCAAATGTGCATTTTCAGTAACTCATGATTGACAGTGACACATTACAGTTGCTTTTCCCAATTGCTAAAAGAGAAAATCCTAAAGGACCCACACATTTAAAAGAAATAGAATAAAAGTACATCCCATTTGAAAATACCACAAGCTCATTACACACAGACTCGATTCCCATATCACAATCCTCCTCTCTCATAAATCGAAACCTAGTAAATAAACTTCAAATGTTTTCACTGATTACTGTGGTGTTGAAGACGATGATTCTGTTTTGCATCAATTTATGTAACTTGTACCACAACTCCTCATCTGAAACTTCAGAAAAGGAGCCAAGAAAATACTGTTCAGTAAAAAAACTATTCTACATAAACTTAAAATACATTGATTATATGATTATTGATGATCATCATTTTCTGACATTCAATGTGAATGAGGCAGAGGGTACAGAAAATGAATGAATGAATTTGACATAAATGTAATGAATCAAGGCTTTGTCATGGAGAAACACCTTGGGCCGCTCGGCCACACTAGACTCGGCGCTTGGAAGTTCTTAACCACAGAAATCTTAAAAAGGTGAAAGAAAGATTTGTTTGATTTAAAGAGAAACAAGAGAAGTTTTCTAATAGAACAAGTTAAAATAACTCAATGAAAAACTGAATCTATTGAACACAACAGTACTCATTGAACACAGGAAGTTTATTTACTGGGTTCTACTTTTTGAGAAAAGAGGATTGTTATATGTGAATTGAGTTTTTGTGTGAAATTGATTTGTGGTATTGACAAATGGGAGCTACTTTTATTATGTGTTTTAAATGTGTGTGCTCTTTTGTTTTAGGGAGTTGGACTTTCTGCACATTTGAAATAAATAGTAATGGAAATTTAAAAAATCCTTGAAGGGGTCTATAATTTAGAAGGCACTTTTTAAACATAATTCCAACAACACACCTTAATTTACGATAGCTATAGAGCTATAGTTATTTTTTGCAATATTCATTCCAATGATTAAAAATCTATAGATGATTGATTATATTTAATTCCTTGCATTGTTGGTCATTTGCTTCAAATATTGCCCATGAAAAGTGACAATTGATTACATCAGCATGAAGTAAAAAGTATATTCTAGATTTGTATGCCTGCAGAGCAGATTTTTCAGCAGTATCAAAGTAATAAAAAAGACAAGTAAAATAAAAAGTGAAAATAACAGTGATTTTTTTTTGACCGGGCATGTAGGTCGGCCTAGGATCGAGGCATGTAACTTCATAGGTGAATTAAATCTGGTGAAACAGTACTAATGAAAACAGTGTGGAGTCACATGGTGCCCTGATTTTTTTTACCACGAATAGAATAGGAATAAGGTGTCTCACTAGTGTGACTACAAAACAAAAAAGGTCTGAACAAAGGCACAACTCAAAATAATACTAGAATAAAATAGCACTTCTCTACAAATCACATTTTTATAATCTCTAACAAAATGATGCTTTGAAAATCTGAATACCAAATAGAATGTTTTTTTTTTAAATACAAAGTTAGAAATGGGAAACAAACATCTGGAACCTGTTGACAGAAAAATCTCATCTTCAGAGTAATATAAGTTAAAACATTCATGAAATAAGCAGTGGGTTTATAATCAAGTGTTAATCGATCATTCAATTGACATATTACATGGTACTTTATCACTACTTCATTTAACAAAGTCAGAAGTTTTTACCATGAAATGTGGCAATTGTTGCTCCCTTTAGAAATACACTGCAGGGCTGTTTGTGTTTGGAACTATCTGGGCCGGCGTGAACCACGTGACCACCTGGCGGCGAGATCAGAGGGTGTCGTGTATGTGTACTAATATCAACATAAAAGCCGCACCTTCAAAGAATGGCTTTTATTAAAATTGGTTTTATATATTATGCACATATAAGGCGCAGTAGTAGTAGTAGTAGGAGTAGTAGTAGTAGTAGTAGTGGTAGTAGTAGTAGTAGTAGTAGTATTGGTAGTAGTAGTCTTAGTAGTAGTGGTAGTAGTAGTAGAAGTGGTAGTAGTAGTAGTAGTAGTAGTAGTAGTAGTGGTAGTAGTAGTGGTAGTAGTAGTAGTAGTATTGGTAGTAGTAGTAGTATTAGTAGTGGTAGTAGTAGTAGTAGAAGTGGTAGTAGTAGTAGTAGTGGTAGTAGTGGTAGTAGTAGTAGTAGTGGTGGTGGTAGTAGTGGTAGTAGTGGTAGTAGTAGTGGTAGTGGTAGTAGTAGTAGTAGTAGTAGTAGTAGTAGTAGTAGTAGTAGTGGTAGTAGTAGTAGTACTAGTAGTAGTAGTAGTGGTAGTAGTAGTAGTGGTAGTAGTAGTGGTAGTAGTGGTAGTAGTTGTAGTAGTTGTAGTAGTAGTAGTAGTGGTAGTAGTAGTAGTAGTAGTAGTGGTAGTGGTAGTAGTAGTAGTAGTAGTAGTAGTAGTAGTAGTTGTAGTAGTTGTAGTAGTAGTAGTAGTGGTAGTAGTAGTAGTAGTAGTAGTAGTGGTAGTGGTAGTAGTAGTAGTAGTAGTAGTAGTAGTAGTAGTGGTAGTAGTAGTAGTAGTAGTAGTAGTAGTAGTAGTAGTAGTAGTAGTAGTAGTGGTAGTAGTAGTAGTAGTAGTAGTAGTGGTAGTAGTAGTAGTAGTATTAGTAGTAGTAGTGGTAGTAGTAGTAGTAGTAGTAGTGGTAGTAGTAGTAGTAATGGTAGTAGTAGTAGTACTAGTAGTAGTGGTAGTAGTAGTAGTGGTAGTAGTAGTGGTAGTAGTGGTAGTAGTTGTAGTAGTTGTAGTAGTAGTAGTAGTGGTAGTAGTAGTAGTAGTAGTAGTGGTAGTAGTAGTAGTAATGGTAGTAGTAGTAGTAGTGGTAGTAGTAGTGGTAGTAGTGGTAGTAGTAGTAGTAGTAGTAGTGGTAGTAGTAGTAGTAGTAGTAGTAGTAGTGGTAGTAGTAGTAGTAGTAGTAGTAGTGGTAGTAGTAGTAGTAGTAGTAGTGGTAGTAGTAGTAGTAGTAGTAGTAGTAGTAGTAGTGGTAGTAGTAGTAGTGGTAGTAGTAGTACTAGTAGTAGTAGTAGTGGTAGTAGTAGTAGTGGTAGTAGTAGTGGTAGTAGTGGTAGTAGTTGTAGTAGTTGTAGTAGTAGTAGTAGTGGTAGTAGTAGTAGTAGTAGTAGTGGTAGTGGTAGTAGTAGTAGTAGTAGTAGTAGTAGTAGTAGTAGTAGTAGTAGTAGTAGTAGTAGTAGTAGTGCTGGTTGGGGTTGTGCTATGCATCCACTAGATGGATCTAAGATAAAGGAATTTAATACCATGATAAACCAATGCAGTGTTACATCTACTTAAGAAAATATAATTGGTTCCAGAAGATGTTTCGTAACCTGAATTTTTCACAAGTAAAGCAGCAATTTGCACGATCATTCATTCATCTTCCATACCACCTGAAGAGTAAAAGTCTGTTGATTGTTCAAAAAGTCAAATCAAAAGCCTTTATTGTCATCATACACAGCTGCGTATAACAAAATTATTGAAAGAACAGAATTCAGCTCATGAGTTAATGGCAGTGGTGGGATTTGAACCCACACCTCCTGAGAGACTGGGGCCTAATTCCAGCACCTTGGACCACTCGGCCACACTGCCTTAGCATTGATCACTCGCATGTTTGTTCAAATTGTTCAAGAGCTAATTAATGGAAACAGGCAGAAATGTGACAACAACTCGTCGAGTTTAATAAACATAGCGCTATGTGACTGTCAATGCGATACAAATAATGGCTTCTATCTCATTGGGGGTCCAGATGGGAAGAAGAGAGTTTATCTATGGGAGGCTCAGGGTTATCTTCATGCTGTCACAACCCTGTAGACAGCTGGGGAGCCACTGACGCTGTGGTTATCAGCAGTCTTGCTGATGGTGATGCACGGTGTACGTGTTTTTATGGTACTGAACTTTCTTACGTTTCAAATGCACCCTTCAGTCCCCCTTTTGGAATCGAAAGATTCCAACAAAAGGCCAGATTTGGGGTTTGCTGCGATGGAAGTCGGAGCCAAGAATCTCCCGTTGAGGTGACAAATGAAGGTCTGGAAGTCTTATGGGTGTCTGTGGTGGATGCAGGTGCAGTTCAAGGTGTTCTGGATCATCTTTGTTTAGTCCACTCCAAGCAGTCCAAGGCGTTTGGCTTCTCTTTGTTTAGTCTAACTTAGGCTATCAGGAGCAAAGCATTTATACATCATTTTACTTTAAGCAAATATAGCAAAGTAAGTTTAATGGTAAAGCAAAGCAAATTCTTCGTTGCAGGCAAATGTATAATATGAAATAATTCTCCCTTTTATAATATATTTGCACACAATCTAATTCCGTTATGCCTAAATGTTAATAATTCCTTTTTATGACAATTATAATTCCACCAGGGGGGTTGTGCAGGTTGGTCTGAAAAAGGAAGAACAAAATCAATCTTGTCCAATCCGCTTTATGACAAGTGCAGCGAAGTTGTAAGCGAGTTTTCCGATGGAAAAATATTGCATATGAATGGAAGCTTGAGGGCGGCCCGTCAGCTTCACAGCTCCAGGGTCCTGAGTTCAAATCCAGGTAACGTCCACCTGTGTGGAGTTTGCATGTTCTCCCTGGGCCTGTGTGGGTTTCCTCCGGGTACTCCGGTTTCCTCCCACATTCCAAAAACATGACTGGAAGGCTGATTGGACACTAAATTGCCCCTAGGTATGGGTGTGAGAGTGCATGGTTGTCCGTCTCCTTGTGCCCTGCGATCAGCTGACCACCGATTCAGGGTATCCTCCGCCTCTGGCCCGGAGACAGCTGGGATTGGCTCCAGCACCCCCTGCAAACCCTAATGAGGATAAAGCGGTTCAGAAAATGGGATGAGATGACTTTCCCTGTTATCAAACTAAACGTGTATCGTTGCAGTTTGTTGCATACGTAAATGTATGTTATTATTGACATCCGACATGTGTTTCCACTATTTTAGGTTGAATTATCTGGAATGAAGTTGTCCTTTGCGCCTGTTTAAGGAATATCGCTTCTCGGCCTTTTGACTGAGATCAAGTGTAGTATCTGTTCTTATCTGTTTAATAGCTGTTATGTCTCCTAAATGGGGACCATATATTGAATTGATATTTGGGACTAGGTGATGGAATAGGAGCTTGATCCTTCCACTCCACGCATCATCCTGGTATTGCAGTATCTCCATGAGAGATGCAAACCCCTCTATTTGTCAAAATACATATACTTACTCTTGAAATTCCAAAGTTTAATGATTGAAACGACAGAAGCGAATCTGAAATTTCATATATTATTCATGAGGATGAGGGGTGATTAAAATTAACAAATTAAAGCCTTTCTTTTGTAACAAAATCTAAGTTCAACAAGACTGTATAAACATTCACATGTTATATAATAATATATAGGTTTGACAATCATCATTTTTGCCAGTACAGCTTGTTTAAATGACTGCTCAGCGTCGAGGTTTTGCTGTAATATGAAAGCAAAGCGCCACATTGACTACATTCAGCGAAACCAACGTAAGTTTCTGTAGCATATTCAACAATCAATTTGAAGCTCTTCCACACCTCACTTTTACCGGTACATTTGTCATTTCACTTCTCCTGTCTGTAGTTTATCCTTAACTTCTTGCTCCCCCATATTGGGGATACCAGGTCAAAATAGATGCGGACTTGCGGACGGGAAGATTATTAAGAGGGCAGCCTTCACGTGACGTGCGCAAAGCATGCTCTGGCTCTGCAACTCCTGTTTAATGCAAATTATTTATTTTATCACAAATATTGTTAGTTTAGTGAACACATCGTTTCATTATACCAGTGGCGGGCCGTCAGGGCCTTCAAGGCCTTCTCTGCTGGCCTAAGAAATATCTGAATCATATTATATTTTGTCCATCAATACTTATTATTCCAAATGGTCTGTTAGCTTCCTTTCATTGCTTTTCCCCCTGGTTGCACTGCTTCCAGATGTGTGTTTTCATATTGAAGCATTTAACCAATCACATTTCAGCCATTATTTGTTGCCAGATCAGATCTGTCACAAAGCCTTCACAATCAGTTCTTGCGGGCTCTGCTGCATTAAACTAGACTGTTGCTTTTAACCAATCAGATTTCGAATTGGCAACCACACAATGATTTTTCATAGGCGTTGGCATTTTGCTGGCTGGGACATGTCATTGCTTTCACAAACTATGATTGGCAAGTAGGCGGGTAAAAGCAGCACCCGAGGCAGCCGAGATGGCAAACTCCACCCACTATGGCCGACAGAAGCAGAAGCAAAAACAAATTGATTCTGTTTGCTCACAAAGCTAGTTTCCAGACGGACTTTTCTAGAAGAAAAAAAATGAACATCATTAAGAAAAAGCAGTCAACTACAAAGCTAGCAAGCCTGTTACAGCCGGGAAAATGGTGTGTGGGGCACTTTCAGCGCGCTAATTTAGCTCAACAAGCAAATAGTATATTGTTGTGTTGATTTAATGCCATTTTCAAAACGGACTATGCCGGAAATATGACAGGACAGGCTCGACTTTCATCATTACCTTCGATGGCGATAGGAAAGAAGGAAGAAAGAAAGGAGGATGGATATTGTGTAAAAAGGATTTTTGGTGAGTAAAATTACAAATATGGCTATATTCCTAAATAATATTTTAATTGTGGGCCAAGTTCTGATATCTGGAAAGCTCCAGTGTTTGTATTTAAGCTCCAGTGTTTGTATTTAATTACTAAATGCTGCAAGTAAGTGAATTTTACCCCATTTTAGTGCAATTTTTGCCGTTTTGCCATTGGCGTCCATCGCTGTCTTTTCCCGGGAAAAATCACCCCCCTGGCCTGGTTGTAATGTCTGAAAAGCTCCAGTATTTGTATTCAATCAATAAATGATGCTAGGAAGTGGATTTTACCTAATTTTAGTGCATTTTTTGTCATTTCACGTATGGACGTATCGACGTTCATCGCTGTCTTTTTACCGGGGAAATGATACTCCGGGCCCGGTTCTGATGTCTAAAAAGCTCCAGTATTTGTATTTAATCAATAATTGCTGTTTTCGGCTGGATTTTACCCCATTTTCGGGCAATGTTTGCCGGTACGCCATTGACGTTCATCGCTGTCTTTTCTCGGGAAAATCACCCCCTGGCCTGGTTTCAATGTCTGAAAAGCTCCAGTATTTGTATTTAATCATGAAATGCTGCTAGGAAGTGGATTTTACCCCATTTTTGTGCATTAATTTATTGATTATTTTTTATGTGTCGCAGCTGTAGCTGCAGTAGAGGTTTTATAGCCATAAAATAGTTTTTGAGGGTTGGATTGATATATTGAAGGCGCTACCAGAAAATGCACCGCCCGCCACTGCATTATACATTGTTATAAACATCTATTTAAAAAAAATAAAAAGTCAGTGAGAGAGACGGGCTCGGGCTCACGATCACACCTCCATTTTGGATCATTTGGTTTAATTACTAATTTCACTACAACATTAAGTCCAACCCATTTACACCCAAAGGATGCACGTATGCCCTGGATCATATTATATCACAATGCTCTCCAATCCCCTGGCTGCCTCATACAGGTGCTGAAACGTGATTGGCTGCATAATACAGCTTCTGCAATGTGATTGGCTGCTCAATGGATTGGAACCACACACTAGTTTTTAGTGCTTTAGCCTGTATTAAACTACTATTGCGGATATAGACGTAGTTCGTTCTGTCAATTCTTCATCAATACACTCTTGCTTCTCTTCAAATCGCACAAATCTTTCGCCTTTTACTAAAGATTTATGTGGAGAGGAACAATAAGATTTTCAATCAAATCTTTGATGCTCTGTGCTAGCAAAGCTTCCTGTTTCTGTCTCAACTAAATATGTAGTATTTAATATTAATCTGGGTTAAAGGTTTTTTCACACAATTTCACTGCTTGCATTTTTGCAGTGTTTACGTCCTCAAGCATCTGACTTTGTTCAATGAACGTAAAAGTAATATGTATGTTGATGTTAATTCCTGAGTGTTTTAATCTATATTATTCTGACGAGGCGGTTTTCAGGTGTCCGTTTCACTCTTGAACTTTGTATTTAAAAAAAATACCGTCTAGTATTTGGTTTTCAATTTTCGAAGCATAATTTTGTTAGACATTATAAAAATGTGATTTGTAGAGAAGTGGTATTTTGTTCTAGTTGTATTTTGATTTGTGCCTTTGTTCAGACTTTTTTTGTTTAAAATCATTATCTCGACAAACTAAGAACAAAAAATTATCACACGAATTAAAATTACGACTAACCCCAATTAGCAGATTCATGCAATTTTTTAATGACTGCATTAATGTTCTGCACAACACTAGATGTTAGTAGCAAAGTGCATATCCGACCAAACAAAACAACAGGAACTGTGTGGGGGATGGGCTCATCATCAAGTAGGATACGTACTCCAAACGAGCTTAATTCGTTCCGGGACTGAGCTCGTATGTCAATATTCTAGTAACTCGAAAGAACATTTCCCATTGAAATGAACAAAAAACAAATTAGTTTATTCCAAGCCTCTAAAAAAACACCAAAAACAGGATATTGTATTGGAAAAACATTTTTATTTGTTCTAATTTGCCATCTATTAACAAAGTAACAGTGGTTTAATAGTACTAAAATGTGTTTAATAGTGGTAAAATTAGACAGATACTTTTTGCACGGCAACACGCTCGTAACATAACAAACTAATTTAAATAAACTTGGATTACGATGCAGACACACTCAAAAATAAGTTTAATCGAACCTAACACTAAACTTAATTCTAATTTTGTTTGACATTTGATACCTTTCTTCTCCCGTGTTGGCTCTATTTGCCAGTCAATATTGACAGTTGTTTAATTTTGTCTTCCCTTCAAAATATTCCCAAAATGATGCACACAAATGTCCTCACAATAGGATAACACAGGACCATTTGCCAACGAGAAGTAGTATACTCCTCTCGTATTATCGAGCAAACTCCTCCGCCATTCGCATTGGCTAACGGGAAAAAAAACACTGAAAAAATGCAACGCTTCGGCCAGTGCTCGTGGAGACATTACACGAGGGTCTTGCGACGGGAAAGACAGTGGCCATGATGTTCTTATGAGCAGCCTCTCGGGTCCGCTGTATGCTCGTATATCAAAATTTGTCTCATATCTCAAGATATATATTTGCTCGAAATTTTACTCGTATCTCAAATTGCTCGTATGTCGGGGCACTCGTATGTTGAGGTATTACTGTACTGTAATAAATAGCTAGACTGGTTTCCTCCATATACAAACTTTACTTACTTCTCACAAGTGAACATAACAAGGTAGACTTGATTCCAAAACAATAGAAAGCCTGGGTAACCTAAAAAAAAGGAAAAAAATACAAATGGAAAACCAAGCTGGATTATTCACAGGAGTTAAAAAAACCCACCTCTCCAGCCTGGCACACAAAAAAGGGCTCTCGTTCCCTGCAATAGTTACATTCACATTCAGAAACAAATGAATAAATGTATATTTTTAAATAGGATTGTGTTGGATCTAATCGATAAACATTCAATAACTTCGAATTAGAGGAAGCACACAGAGTCGGCCATGATGAGTTTTATCTAGCTTCAGCTGAAGGAGGGGGTCAGAGCAGCCAGCGGCAGGAGCGCGTCTATCCTCCAGCCTGACTAGTTTGAACTCCCTGAATCCCCCCAGCAGGTCGACTAGTTTTATTGACAAAGGTCATGTGACATAGGTACAGACTTTAGGCGGGAAACTGTGAACAAAGAAATGGGTGTGTCATGGTAGATGACGCGCCCCCAACTCATAGGTGTCACGGACGGAAATTTCCGCTAGGTCATGCAAAATTCTATTCTAGTGACTAAACTAAATAAACCTATTGACTAATAAAAAGCATAAGAATACATTCCATACTCCACAGATTGAACCACCATCTCCCCCCTGTTCGCAAGGATTAATATATTAAGCCTGTACCCTTTACAGCAGGGGTCCCCAAACTTTTTCCTGTGAGGGGCACATACATTTTCCCTTTTCTGATGGGGGGCCGGTGTCAGTTTTTAACAGAAAAAGTGTGACGATCATAGGGGAGCTTAATTTTTTTATTGTTTTCCAGAAAGCCACACAACCAAATAACCCTTTACAGGTTCTTTACAGAAAAATAGTCAGGGAACAAATAATAACACTATTAATGAAATAAATAATAACTAAATAACCCTCTCTGGGTTCTTCATAGAAGATATTTATTCCTAATATATAAATCCAATTCAGAGTTGCTCCCCTCCACCGCTCTGGGTCAAAAAGAACAATTCTCAAACAGGTTGCACAGTTTTTATATGCTTGAATAGTCCGCGATGGTCCCAGGGCTCCACCCTCTCCTGCGATCGTCCAGATGTCTCGGTAACACTGCTCGCGCATGCACCGCGCATGCACCGCGCATGCACCGGTGGACGTGCCCGCGTGCATCAAATGGAAACACTCTCCCCGCGGGTGTCACCAAAGAAGCAATGTGAAGCCCCGCTTCACTTTGATGATTTGTGGGCTCAGCGGGGGTGCAATGAACCAAACACAAGATTAAAACGTCCCAGTCTTCAAGGCCAAATAGGAAAAAAATCTGATAGCGTCTCTGGTATTGTTCAGAGGGCCGGGCCAAATGTGCTGACGGGCCGTATCCGGCCCGCGGGCCGTAGTTTGGTGACCGCTGCTTTACAGCAATTAAGCCACATAAAATGCATGCGAATCAAGAACTCCAAATTCATTCAATAACGTGTATCGCACAGTTGTTTAAAATGAATAATACCCCAATCTAGTAGTTTTTTGCAAACATTTAACATTACATTCCCTTTGTAGTTCATTTATCATCTCCTATAAAACTTTCTTACTCAAAGTTTTTCCAATAGTTACACATAAAATAAAAATCTAGTTACATTTCTGCCAATCATCCCCTTCAACATCAAAAAGATAAAAATAATTTACCGTTAATTTCAGACATGAAGTTTCCGTATTTTAACACCTGTAGAAAGAAAACAATCTTTTACATATTAATTTGTCAAATTGTTCAAATTAATGTATTCATTTTCCTCTTAGTTTTAAATCTTAGCAAATAACGCTTCTCTTTTTTTGTCACCTTTGAATTTGGAAGGCTGATTTTGTCAACAAAAAGACCCAAAAAGTATTTTTCACCAAAAAGAGAGCTTTATTGGAACTACCAAAAAGATGACACGATAAATCGGTTTAAAAACGTGATTCATCTTATAATATGACAAAAGTATAAGGACATTGTACTAATTTATTAATTTTCAGCAAATTAATTGTCTTTCACACCATATTTCTACTAATGTTTCTTAGATCCTAAATTCAATATATCAATTATTTTCATTTAAATGTATCATGTTTGAATAACACTCAATATGCTAGCAAATTCAATAGACAAAAACTGCAACTTTTCAAATTTCTTAGGCACGTCTTTAACTGTGAACACATATTTTCCATATTTAGATCACATTATTTATTATTCACTTTGTAATTCCCTAATTTAGGCTCTATCATTTCGTAAGTAAATACAATCTTGTACGACACTCACTTTTCTTATACAGTAATACCTTGACATACAAGTGTTCCAACATACAAAAAATTTGAGATACGAGGAATATTCTGAGCAAATATTTTGCCTTGAGATACGAGACAACTTTGAGATATGAACATACCAGATGGTTCCATATTGTGAGTCGGTGGTAAAACAGAACCAATTTTGGTGTTTTTTTTTAGGATGGAAATTGATTAATTTGTTTTTGTTCATTTCTATGGGAAGAATTGACTTGAGATACGAGTAAATTCACATACTAGCTCGATCCCGCAGAAAACTCGTATCTTAAGGTACTACTGCATTTGAATCGTGTGGATGGATATTACACATTAAAAACTGTAAACAAAATTTTCAGAATGCAAAACGCAATTATACTTCGATTACAATGATATTTCATACAGAAATTGATAAAGCAAGCAAAGCCGTCATTGGCCACTCACTGCTTAACACAACACGTGTCTTTTAAGTCTATCCTTAGGACTAAATAAATCTCTGGCAAGAAGTTGAGCAGGAAAAGGGTTTCTATTCGATGTGGGTAATTGTGTTTTTAAGATATTCCTGTTACAAATTGAGCAAAAAAAGGCTTTTCTCCTGCGTGGGTTGTTAAGTCTTCTTTTCAGGTTCCCTTATGTGAAAATGTTGGAACATTAACTACGCCTGGAAAAGGTTTTTGAATTGTAAAGCTTTTTAATTGGGCTGTTGTAGCGAATCTGTGGCCACAGACTGAGCAGGAAAACATTGTTCTCCAGTATGGGTTAATAAGTGTTCTTTTAAGTTTCTCCTTCGGGAAAATGTTTGACCACAAACTGAACACGAAAATGGTTTTTCACCTGTGTGTGTTCTTGCATGACTAATCAAGTGTCCCTTCTGTGTGAATCTTTGACCACAAACTGAACACGAAAATGGCTTTTCACCTGTGTGGGTTCTTGTGTGGGTTTTTAAGTTTCCCTTATATGTGAATGTTTGACTACAAAATGAGCACGAAAATGGTTTTTCATCTGTGTGTGTTCTTGCATGACTAATTAAGCTTCCTTTCTCTGTAAATGTATTACCACAAACTGAACACGAAAATGGTTTTTCACCAGTGTGGGTTCTTGCATGATTAGTGAAGTTTCCCTTGTGTGTAAATGTTTTACCACAAACTGAACACGCAAATGGTTTTTCACCTGTGTGGGTTCTTGTGTGCCTTTTTAAGGTTCCCTTCTCTGTAAATCTTTTACCACAAACTGAGCATGAAAATGGTTTGTCACCTGTGTGTGTTCTTGCATGACTATATAAGTGTCCCTTCTGTGTGAATCTTTTACCACAAACTGAGCATGAAAATGGTTTGTCACCTGTGTGTGTTCTTGCATGACTATATAAGTGTCCCTTCTGTGTGAATCTTTGACCACAAACTGAACACGAAAATGGTTTTTCACTCGAGTGTGTTCTTGTGTGCCTTTTTAAGTGATGCTGTTGAGAAAAGGCTTTACCGCAAACTGAACACGAAAATGGTTTTTCACCAGTGTGGATTCTTGTGTGTATTTTTAAGTTTCCCTTCTCTGTAAATCTTTGACCACAAACTGAACACGAAAATGTATTTTCACCTGTGTGTGTTCTTGCATGATTATTTAAGTTTCCCTTGTGTGTAAATGTTTTACCACAAACTGTACATAAGGGTTTCTCCCCAGTGTGGCTCCTCATGTGTGTTTTCAAAGTAGACTTTTTCCCGAAGGTTTTTCCACACTGAGAGCATTTCCAGAGTTTGCCGTCCTTAAGACCTTCATTGTCATAAAGCAAGTCTTCGGTATCTGATAACGGAGCAATTAAATTGTCTGCTTGCCCTTCTGCTGAGCTGCCGTTCGGAGTCTCCGCCCCTCTGCCGGCCACGCCCAGATCATCTTCACTCTTGAAAGGCTCACCAGTTGACACACTGACATCATCTTCCTCCTTTTTGATTTGCTGTTGAGGGAACTCTGGCTCCTCCTCTTTAATTTGGGGTAATGTTAAGGTGTGTGCAGGCTCCGCCCCTCTGCTGGTCACGCCCAGATCCTCTTCCCTTTTCAGGAATTCACCAAATGACCAGGTGACATCATCTTCCTCCTTCTTGATTGGAAGTTGCTCGTATCTCATTTGTTGTTGAGGGAACTCTGGCTCCTCCTCTTTAATTTGGGGGAGCTCAAGTTCCTTTTTAAGGCCAACAGACTCTTTCCCATCAGGACCAAGATATTCTCTGAAACCTGCAAAGACACGAAAATAAATGATATGTTTCATAATCTGTCTATCCAAAGAGAAGTCCTTTAGGTTAGACTGGGAATGTAAAGTCTTATACTTATATCGGCGGTGGTTAGGCTCGTAACATGACATTAACTTGAAATTTAACTGAAATCAACTCAAATGACTATACACACCCACACATATTTGACCACCATCTCAATAAGCTCGTATCTCCAATTTGTTTCATTTCTCAAGGAAAAAAATGGCTCCGAATTTAGCTCGTATCTCAAATTTCCCGTAAAATGGGACACCCGTATGCACTGTTCCCTCTAAGCTGCGCGCGTGCGCAATTGCGCACTACTCTCGTCTTCTCTGCGCAGCAGCAATCATATGGCGCGCAGTAAAAAAAAAAAAAGCGGATTTTTTTTTTTTTTTTACCCCTTTCCCCATGATGGCGCCGTTTAAGCGGCAGCCAGTGCAGTGGCAGTAGCTCTGTCCACTTATGTTTTTCGTGTTTTACAGCATGTTTTACATGAAAAATTAGAGGGAACATTGACATGCACCTGCTTGTGGCAGGTGTGATACTGGTGTGCCCATAGCGCGCAATGATGATGTCGTGACCGGATGATTCGCCTAAAGACGTTTCGCCAACGGACATTTGACAGACGGACAGGTCGCCGAATGAACGTTCGTTCAAACAGCGTTTAATGATTAAATACAAATACTAGTATTTGTTAGTTTAATGATTAAATACAAATACAGTGGTACCTCGTCATACGACCGTTCGTCATACAGAATGCTCGTCTTACGGGGGAAATTTCGATCGAATAATTCGCCCGTGATGCGGTCAAAATTTCATGATGCGACCAAGCCAGGTCGCCATGGCATTTTTTTGTTTTTGCATCTCTTTCGTGTAAAAAATATGTCTACGAGCACTGGTGGGCGGACTTTGCATTTCCACACTCGTTTTCCCCCCACTTGGTCTACATTTACATACCAGGTAAACAATACGTATTACAATGGATCGGCAAAGTTTTGCTAAGAAAAGGCGACCGTTGACAATGGACATGAAACGCGAAATAATTGAAAAACATGAGCGTGGGGTACGTGTTACCGAGCTCGCTCGGCAATACGAGAGGAATACGTCAACCATATCCTCCATCCTTAAGCAGAGGGACGCAATTAAGGAGAAGAGGCCGACCAAAGGACTATCTATCATTTCCCACCGGCGCAGTGACATTCACGACGAGATGGAGAACCTTCTTTTATTGTGGATAAAAGATAAACAATTAGCAGGAGATAGCCTGGCCGAGTCTACCATTTGTGAAAAAGCCAGCCGAATTTACATAGATTTGATATCAACGAAAGGAGAGCCTTCAACAACTTCACAAACATTTAAAGCGAGTCATGGCTGGTTCGAAAAATTTAAAAAACGATCTGGAATACACTCTGTAATCCGACACGGAGAAGCGGCGAGTTGCAATTCGAAAGCTGCGGTGGAATTTATCAAGACATTTGCCTTGATTATCGCCCAGGAAAATTACACCCCCAGCAAGTTTTCAACTGCGATGAAACTGGTCTTTTTTGGAAAAAAAATGCCCAGGCGAACATTCATCGTGGCAGAAGAGAAGGCATTACCGGGACACAAACCTATGAAAGACCGCTTAACGCTAGCGTTGTGTGCTAATGCCAGCGGTGACTGTAAAATTAAGCCACTACTGGTGTACAATTTATTCAAGAAATGCTTCGATGTGACAGATGACACAGAGCTAACCCTTCGTGAATTTTGGAAAGACTTGATGAGGCAGATGTGAATGACCTAATCGCCGAGCACCACGAAGAACTCATGACACAGGATTTAATCGACCTACAGGAGCGTGAACATTTGTTGCCGGAACTTAGTAGCGAGGAGGCGGCGGAAGAGGCGGCTACAAAAGATATCAAAGACATGCTCGCGAAGTGGCAAGAGGTTTCGGATTTTATAGAAACGATTCACCCTGACAAACTGGCAAGTGGTCGCACATCATCGTATTATGATGACATTTGTATGCGACATTATCGAAATATTTTGAAGGGTAGACAAAAACAAACAACTCTTGATGCGTTCGTTTTGAAGACTTCGGCGGAGCGGCCAGGTGGTGTCAACCCGTAGAACTAAGTAAGGTAAAAAAGATTACAACTAATTTAGAATTTAGTTTTGTTTGAAGTTACATTAAAGGTTGAGTGTCTGTTTTTTTAGTTATCCAAGTTAATTTAAATTTGTTTGTTCGTTTAAGAGTGCAATGTTGCCGTGGAGAAAGTCACCCCGAACAGTCCCCCCCCCCCTCCGCCTCCGTGTGTGTTGTTCTCTCCCCTCCGCGAAATGTGTCTAATTTTACTCCTATTAAACACATTATTACTATCAAACCACTCGTTATTTATTACTTTGTTAATAGATGGTGAATTATAAGAAATAAAACATGTTTTCCAATCCAATATCCTGTTTTTGGTGTTTTCTTCAGATAGTTGGAACGAATTAATTTGTTTCCCATTCATTTCAATGGGAAACGTTCGTTCGAGTTACGAGAACCTCGTCATACGAGCTCAGTTCCGGAACGGATTAAGCTCGTATCTCGAGGTACCACTGTATACATATATATATACATACATATATATATATACATACATATATATATATACACATATATACATATATATATACATATATATATATACACATATATACATATATATATACATATATATATATACATACATATATACATACATATATATACATATATATATATATATATATATATATATATACATACATATGTATATACACATATATATATATATACATACATATATACATACATATATATATACATATATACATATATATACATACATATATACATACATATATACATACATACATATATAAATACATATATATACATACATACATAAATACATACATATATACACTATATATATATAATATCTAAAATAGTCCGGCCCACATGACATCGAGTTGGCGTTAATGGGCTTTTTGTAGTTTCCTGCAGTGATTTTTAACGCCCACCAGGTGTAAGTATTCTGCGAAGCAGTGGGTCACTGTATGGAAACGACAAGTGATGCTCATAAACCCATCACTCATAGTGAGTCAATACAATCATTACGGTATACATAAAGAGTTTTAATTCAAAACACAAAGAGCAAACTGAAAACATGAGCCAAATATAAAAAATTACACCCCCCAAAATTAAAATGAACAAAAAGCCACAGGAAGCAGTAAGCCATGGGTTAACGAGACATGGAAAACAGGTGGGTGACACACAGGGGAGGCGACCACAGGTGAAAGCAATTTACAATCACAACGATAAGTTTCAAGCCATCAATATTTTTTTCATACTAATGATTATACATAAGAATATTGAGTATTATCTGTTTATTCAACATTAAAATAAAATTTAAAAAAACAATTCACATTTGACTTCATATACCGACTGCCAGGTCTATTTACATACAGATCAAATCCGTTAGGATAAATATAAAATGGAAAACTACTCCCAAATTAACCCAAAGTAAGTTCTTATAGTTACAAAAGGAAAATAATGTAGTTTACAAAGCTAATAGAAAATTCTGAAGAATAAATGAAATAAAACAACATTTGACTTGTTTTTCTCTTTTTCAAACAGACACAAATTCACAGCAGACTAATTTTATCAACATGATTCAAAAATGACACGAGGGATTCTCATCATTTTTGCCAATTAATAGATAACATACACACACACACATTTGTGTCTTTTAAGTCTTATGAATAAATCCTTGGCAACAAACTTAGTATTATGTATTATTAAGTATTTTTAACCAACGTGTTGAACCAAAAATTGAGCAAAGAAAGGGCTTTTCGCCACTGCGGGTTGTTAAGTCTTCTTTTCAGGTTCCGTTCTGTCAAAATGTTGGAACATTAACTGCACCTGGAAAAGGTTTTTGAATTGTGTAGGTTTTTAATTGGGCTGTTGAAGCGAATCTGTGGCCAGAGACTGAGCAGGAAAACATTGTTCTCCTGTGTGGGTTAATAAGTGTTATTTTAAGCTTCTCCTTTGGGAAAATGTTCGACCACAAACTGAGCAGGAAATTGTTTTTTCACCAGTGTGGGTTCTTATGTGGGTTTTTATCGTTCCCTTATCTGTAAATGTTTTACCACAAACTGAACACGAAAATGGTTTTTCACCAGCGTGGATACTTGTTTTTGGAAATCTTGCATTTGAGGAAAGGCTTTACCGCAAACTGCACACGAGAATGGCTTTTAAACTGTGTGTTCTTGCATGACTAATTAAGCTTCCCTTCCGTGTGAATGTTTGACCACAAACTGAACACGCAAATGGTTTTTCACCTGTGTGGGTTCTTGCATGACTAATTAAGCTTCCCTTCTGTGTGAATCTTTGACCACAAACTGAACACGCAAATGGTTTTTCACCTGTGTGGGTTCTTGCATGATTAGTGAAGTGTCCCTTGTGTGTAAATGTTTTACCACAAACTGAACACGAAAATGTTTTTTCAACAGTGTGGATTCTTGTGTGTATTTTTAAGCTTCCCTTCAGTGTGAATCTTTGACCACAAACTGAACACGCAAATGGTTTTTCACCTGTGTGGGTTCTTGTGTGTTTTTTTAAGTTTTCCTTCTCTGTACATCTTTTACCACAAACTGAACACGCAAATGGTTTTTCACCTGTGTGTGTTCTTGCATGATAATTTAAACTTCCCTTGTGTGTAAATGTTTTACCACAAACTGAACACGCAAATGGTTTTTCACCTGTGTGGGTTCTTGTGTGCCTTTTTAAGTTTCGACTGTGTGTAAATCTTTTACCACAAACTGAACACGAAAATGGTTTTTCACCTGTGTGGGTTCTTGTGTGGCTTTTTAAGTTTCGCCTGTGTGTAAATCTTTTACCACAAACTGAACACGAAAATGGTTTTTCACCAGTGTGGATTCTTGTGTGTCTTTTGAAGTTTCCCTTCTCTGTAAATCTTTGACCACAAACTGAACACGAAAATGGTTTTTCACCAGTGTGTGTTCTTGCATGACTAATTAAGCTTCCCTTCCGTGTGAATCTTTGACCACAAACTGAACACGCAAATGGTTTTTCACCTGTGTGGGTTCTTGCGTGATTAGTGAAGTGTCCCTTGTGTGTAAATGTTTTACCACAAACTGAACACGAAAATGTTTTTTCACCAGTGTGGATTCTTGTGTGTATTTTTAAGCTTCCCTTCAGTGTGAATCTTTGACCACAAACTGAACACGCAAATGGTTTTTCACCTGTGTGTGTTCTTGCATGTTTATTTAAGTTTCCCTTGTGTGTAAATGTTTTACCACAAACTGTACATGATAAGGGTTTCTCCCCAGTGTGGCTCCTCATATGTGTTTTCAAAGTAGACTTTTTCCCAAAGGTTTTTCCACACTGAGAGCATTTCCAGAGTTTGCCGTCCTTAAGACCTTCATTGTCATAAAGCAAGTCTTCGCTTTCTGTTAACGGAGCAATTAAATTGTCTGCTTGCCCTTCTGCTGAGGTGCCGTTCGGAGTCTCCGCCCCTCTGCCGGCCACGCCCACATCATGTTCACTCTTGAAAGGCTCACCAGTTGACACGGTGACATCTTCCTCCTTTTTGATTTGCTGTTGAGGGAACTCTGGCTCCTCTTTAATTTGGGGTGATGTTAAGGTGTGTGCAGGCTCCGCCCCTCTGCTGGTCACGCCCAGATCCTCTTCCCTCTTCAGGATTTCACCAAGTGACCAGGTGACATCATCTTCCTCCTTCTTGATTGGAAGTCGCTCGTCTCTCATTTGTTGTTGAGGGAACTCTGGCTCCTCCCCTTTGATTTGGGGGAGCTCAAGTTCCTTTTTAAGGCCAACAGACTCTTTCCCATCAGGACCAAGATATTCTCTGAAACCTGCAAAGACACGAAAATAAATGATATGTTTCATAATCTGTCTATCCAAAGAGAAGTCCTTTAGGTTAGACTAGGAATGTAAAGTCTTATACTTATATCGGCGGTGGTTAGGCTCGTAACATGACATTAACTTGAAATTCAACTGAAATCAACTCAAATGACTATACACACCCACACATATTTGACCACCCGGAACCATCTCAATAAGCTCGTACAAACGCTCCCCTACTTACGAACGAGTTAGGTTCCGAGCGATTGTTCATAAGTTGAATTTGTTTGTAAGTTGATTCAGTGCTATATTTTGTTTTATAATTTATGTTTAAGGCCTATATAAGTATATTGAAGGTTTATATAAGTGCATTTGTATGTTTAAGGCTTCTCTAAGTAACACACATTGGTTTGTACTGAAAAAAAACATTTAATAAAATGGAGAGAATACATACAGTACTGTATACATACATTAGAGAGAGAGATATTTACTAGAAACTGGCAGAAAGAAGCGATCTAACAACGATTGCACAGTTTTCTTCCTTTTTTCATCATAAATGATGCGGTAGCACTGTATGGCATCATTCAATTGATTTGCAAACTTTGTGCAACGTTCAATATTTGGGTCCTGCCGCTCGATCTTTCTGTTGTATGCCTGTGAAACGCTCACCACTCTCGCCCGCATCAAGCTTCGTTATTATTGCCACTCGTTTCAAATGAAATGGCTTGCATCTTCCTTGCAACTCCCTCAATAGAAGCATTTCGCTTTTTACCAACCATATTCAATAATGGATGCACGAGATATTTAATGATACAAATGAAAAAGGTTCTTTGCCCACTGGAGATACGTTCACGCACGTCCGCATTGCAACGAAGAAGGTAGATGCTGGGTGAGCTGAGCCCTCACAGCGCCAGGCGTCGGTATTAGCGGCGGAAAGAAGTACTACTCGGAAAAAAATACAAAATTGGACTTACGAACATTTTTTGACTTAAACGCAATTTGCAGACATGTTCGTATGTACCGTTGTTCGTAAGTTGAATGTTCGTAAGTAGGGGAGCGTCTGTATCTCCAATTTGTCAAATTTCTCAAGGAAAAAAAAAGCTCCGAATTTACCTCGTATCTCAAATTTCCCGTAAAATGGGACACCCGTATGTCAACGTATTCCTGTAATATGCTGGCTGCCACAGCAAATGTTTAGTTAACAAGGAATAATTATAGCACTTGCGGGTGACCCGCATTGTAATCAACAGTTTGAGGAAAACAGAGTTCACCTTCAAAATTAAAGTACAATTAAGAGCACACCTACACATTTCAATGTATAAAAATGTGTTGTTTTATTAAACCCAAAGGATTATTTAATCTCATCTCATTTTCTGAACAGCTTTATCCTCATCAGAGTCGTGTGGGGGGGGGAGCTGGAGCCTATCCCAGCTGACTTTGGGCCAGAGGGGGGGCACCCTGAATTGTTGGCCAGCCAATCGCAGGGCACAACAAGACAGACAACCATTCACGCTCGCACTCATACCTAGGAGCAATTTAGTGTCCAATCAGCCTACCATGTCTTTACAATGTGGGAGGAAGCCGGAGTACCTGGAGAAAACCCACACGCGTCAAAATAAAAAGGTAATTTTTTTTGAAAAAAAAGCCTTTCTATAAATGGTCATTTTTTAAAGAAACTGATACTTTACTTTACATGGTCTTTTTTAGTATTAAAAAAGCCTTACTATGCAAGTCTTTGGAGTGTGGGAGGAAACCGGAGTACCTGGAGCAGGGGTCTCGAACTCAATTTACCTGGGGGCCGCTAGAGGCCGAGTCTGGGTGAGACTGGGCCGCATCAGGATTTCCACAAGAAAAGCACTGATAAAACATTCCAACGTTATCAAATATCTTTATTTTTTAACAAAAAATAATGAATTAAATAAATTAACTTAAAGATGAATAAAAAATAAATCAATCAGTAATACAAAACCAAATAATACTAATGAGCATACAGTAGATATATACTGGCTGGCTAAGTAGAGAAAATGAATTATTTTTATTTCGTTTCAAATGTCTGTATTAACAGCTCTTTAACCTTTAACTTTCTGAACTTGAATGCAACATTGAACATGAAATATTCTGAACTCGGCTTCTCTTGCCTACTCCTTGCTGCTAGAGACCTGGCAGCGCTTCTTCTCACATAGTCACATTTGGCTTGAGGGAGGAAGCAGTGGAGACCCTCAGTAGAGCTTGAAGATGCTCATCAGTAAGTCTGGACCTGTACTTGGACTTATTGAAGTTCAAGGTGGAGAAGAGCTTCTCACACAAGTATGTGCTCCCAAAAAGGCACATGGTCCGCTTGAACATTCGGGAAAGTTCAGGGAAGCTGGGGGTCAACTCCCTCAAAAATTGCCCAAGCTTGTCTGCTTCTCCACTCACCTCCCTGAACTTGGCTTTGAGTGCAGAGTTGCACTGCAGGTCAATGAGCTCCATTTGAAGCTCAGGAGTGGCATCTTGCACATCAAAGGAGAAGGGGTCCGCAAAAATTTGAAATGTGGCTTTGTGTGTCTTGAAGTCTGCAAATCTGTGATCAAATTCCTCCTGTAGCTTCGAAATGGCCTCAACATACTTCTCACCACTGAATGGTGTGCCTGCATCCACGAGAGCCTTGCATGCTGGGAAATGGCAAAGGTTTGTCTGCGAGAGCTGGGCTTTCCATAACACAAGTTTAGTGCAGAATGCTCTCACGTTGTCATAGGCAGCACTGACAAGTTGCCCCTGGCCTTGTAGCTTCTTGTTCAGTACATTAAGTTCATGTGTGATATCAACAAGAAAAGCCAAGTCCATGAGCCATTTGGGAAGACAGCACAGGATCAATCAACTCACAAACGGCGTAGCTAGCTTTGACTGCTGCATTACTGTCTTTGGTAGCCTTCTTGAAGAGATCCTGTTGCCTCAGAAGACGTGTTTTAAGACTGGCAACCTGGTTGGCTCTCTCATCTCCCTGGTATTTTTCGTACTCCTCAGCATGTCTCGTAGTACAATTACGTTTCAAATTGTATTCCTTGTGCACCGCAACTTTTTCAGTGTAAATGAGACACGTCGGGGTGCCCCTGTGTTCAACAAATAAATATTGCACTCCCCACTTTTCTTGAAACTGTCTGTGCTCATCACCGACCTTTCTCTTCACGGCAGGCTTTGAAAGAGACATCTCTGGGGCTCTGTAATATGTTTTTCCACTTGGAATGAGTCTCGGGTTGATCTTTCACATTCAGTCGCGCGGGTTTGTGGCGCATGTGCACTTTCGCTCTCCGTTTCAATCGCGGAGATGGCTACAGACACTGACACAGGCTGGATCACGGATCATAGCGCCTCATTCAGTTCTATGCTGAGAGCAGCGGAGGAGTGTGCGCGCCGAGCGGAGTGATCGGCCTCACGGCTTCTCCTCCGCCCAGCTGATTGGAGGAATGAATGAGTGAGTGAGCGAGGCACTGGACAGCCCGGCCGATGTCCCGCCCTCCAGAGCCGTATACCTCACCGTGATTGGTTCATTCAGCTCCTAACCAAAGTTCCCTCTAATTTTTTGTTGGTCTGAGCAGAAAGACAACCTCCCTGAGCGCACTGAGTACCAGTGTGAGCGACATCATCGGTACTCGGATGATTCGCCTAAAGACGTTTCGCCGACGGACGTTTGACAGACGGGCAGGTCGCCGAATGGACGTTCCACCGAACGTTCATTCGGCCGAACGGGGGTTTCGCCGAAACGGGATTCGAACGCTCGCCCCGCCGGATCGTGTGTGTACAAGTTTTTCAACCTCGGCCCGCGGGCCATATACGGCCCGTTAGGATTTTTAATCCGGCCCGCCGCCGGTGTTGTCCAAATTATAGTAAAAATCAATGTTCATCTACCATCAATGGCAGTCCGGGAATAAGCACTCTTGGGCAGGCAGATGTAGCAGAACCGAGCCGTAAAATGACAGCAATCGGGTCAAATCCATCCTAAAACAGCATTTAATGATTAAATACAAATACTGGATGATATCGCGATGGAGGCAAAAAAACGTCTATAGACGTCCATTCGCCAAACGGCACAGAATGCTCTCAAATTCGGTCAAATCCAGCTGAAAACAGCGTTTAATTATTAAATACAAATACTAGTATTTGTATTTAATCATTAAACTAACAAATACTAGTACGACCTGTCCGTCTGTCAAACGTCCGTCGGCGAAACGTCTTTAGGCGAATCATCCGGTCACGACATCATCATTGCTCGCTATCGGCACACCAGTATCACACCTGCCACAAGCAGGTGCATGTCAATGTTCCCTCTAATTTTTCATGTAAAACATGCTGTAAAACAAGAAAAACATGAGTGGACAGAGCTACTGCCACTGGCTGCCACTTAAACGGCGCCATCATGGGGAAAGGGGTAAAAAAAAAAAAAAAACATCAAAAAAATAAATAAATCGATCTTTCATATTAAGACGGGGGCCGCAAATTATCGTCCCGAGGGTCGCAGTTGGCCCGCGGGCCGCAAGTTTGAGACCCCTGCTTTACAGCAATTAAGCCATATAAAATGCATGCTAATCAAGAACTCCAAATTCATTCAATAATGTGAATAATACCCCAATCTAGTAGTCTTTTGCAAACATTTAACATTACATTCCCTTTGTAGTTTGTCTATCATCTCCTATAAAACTTTCTTACTCAATGTTTTTCCAAGTTACACATAAAATAAAAATCTACCAATAATCCCCTTCAACATCAAAAAGATAAAAACAATTTACCGTTAATTACAGACATGAAATTACCGTATTTTCACACCTGTAGAAAGAAAACAATCTTTTGTATCATAATTTGTCAAATTGTTCAAATTAATGTATTCATTAAATCTGAGCAAATAACGCTTCACTTTTTTGTTACCTTTGAATTTGGAAGGCTGATTTTGTCAACAAAAAGACCCAAAAAGTTTTTTTCACCAAAAAGAGAGCTTTATTGAAACTGCCAAAAAGATGACACGTTAAATTACAGATTAAAAAGTGTAAACAAGACTTTCAGAATGCAAAATACAATTACACTTCGATTACAATAATCTTTCATACAGAATTTGAAAAAGCAAGCAAAGCCGTGATTGGCCCCTGCTTATTACAACACATTTGCGTCTTTTAAGTCTATACTTACGACAAAATCTCTGGCAAGAAGCTGAGCAGGAAAAAGGTTTCTGACGTGTGGGTAATTGTGTTTTTAAGATATTCCTTCCACAAATCGAGCAAAAAAAGGGCTTTTCTCCTCTGCGGGTTGTTAAGTCTTCTTTTCAGGTTTTTCAATTGTGTAGCTTTTAATTGGGCTGTTGTAGCGAATTTGTGGCCACCGACTGAGCAGGAAAACATTGTTCCCCAGTGTGGGTTATTAAGTGTTCTTTTAAGCTTCTCTTATGGGAAAATGTTCGACCACAAACTGAGCAGGAAAATGTTTCTTTGCCAGTGTGGGTTCTTGTGTGTGTTTGTAAAGCTGGCTTATGAGAAAAGGCTTTACCGCAAACTGAGCAGGAAAATGGTTTTTCGCCAGTGTGGGTTCTTGTGTGGTCTTCTAAGTGGTGCTTTTGAGAAAAGGCTTTACCGCAAACTGAACACGAAAATGGTTTTTCACCAGTGTGGGTTCTTATGTGGATTTTTAAGGATTCATTTTGAGAAAAGGCTTTACCGCAAACTGAGCAGGAAAATGGTTTTTCGCCAGTGTGGGTTCTTGTGTGTTCTTCTAAGTGGTGCTTTAGAGAAAAGGCTTTACCGCAAACTGAACACGAAAATGGTTTTTCACCAGTGTGGGTTCTTATGTGGATTTTTAAGGATTCATTTTGAGAAAAGGCTTTACCGCAAACTGAACACGAAAATGGTTTTTCACCAGTGTGGGTTCTTATGTGGATTTTTAAGGATTCATTGTTAGAAAAGGCTTTACCGCAAACTGAACACGAAAATGGTTTCTCACCAGTGTGGGTTCTTGTGTGTTTTTTTAAATTTCTCTTGCCTGTAAATGTTTTACCACAAACTGAACATGAAAATGGTTTTTCACCAGTGTGGGTTCTTGCATGACTAATTAAGTCTCCCTTCCGTGTGAATCTTTGACCACAAACTGAACACGAAAATGGTTTTTCACCAGTGTGGGTTCTTAAGTGGATTTTTAAGGATTCATTGTTAGAAAAGGCTTTACCGCAAACTGAACACGAAAATGGTTTTTCACCTGTGTGTGTTCTTGCATGACTAATTAAGTGTCCCTTCTGTGTGAATGTTTGACCACAAACTGAACACGAAAATGGTTTTTCACCAGTGTGGGTTCTTGTGTGTATTTTTACACTTCCCTTCTCTGTAAATGTTTTACCACAAACTGAACACGAAAATGGCTTTTCACCAGTGTAGGTTCTTGCATGACTAATTAAGTGTCCCTTCTGTGTGAATGTTTGACCGCAAACTGTACATGATAAGGGTTTCTCCCCAGTGTGGCTCCTCATATATGTTTTCAAAGAAGACTTTTTCCCAAAAGTTTTCCCACACTGAAAGCATTTGCAGAGTTTGTCACCACTGGGATTTTTCTTAACATCTTCAACATCATCATCGTCAAAAAGCAAGTCGTTGCCATCTGATAAAGGAGCAATTAAATTTTCTGCTCGCCATCCTTCTGTTGAGCTGCCGCTCAGAAGCTCCACCCCTCTGTTGGCCACGCCCAGATCATCTTCACTCTTGAAAGGCTCACCAGTTGACCATTTGACACATTCCCCGTTTTTGATTGGAGGTTGCTCTTCTCTTTTGCACTGTTGAGAGAACTCTGGCTCCTCCTCTTTAATTTGGGGCCATGCTGAGGCATTTGCAGGCTCCTCCCCTCCGCTGGCCACGCCCAGAGCATCTTCACTCTTGAAAGGCTCACCAGTTGACCATTTGACACATTCCTCATTTTTGATTGAAGGTTGCTCTTCTTTTTTGCACTGTTGAGAGAACTCTGGCTCCTTCTCTTTAATTGGGGGCCATGTTGTGGTGTTTGCAGGCTCCACTCCTCCGCTGGCCACGCCCAGAACATCTTCCCTCTTCACAAACTCACTAAGTGACCAGGTGAAATGATCTTCCTCCCTTTTGATCGGAAGTTGCTCGTCTCCCATTTGTTGTTGAGGGAACTCTGGCTCCTCCTCTTTGATTTGGGGGAGCTCAACTTCCCCTTCAAGGTCAACAGACTCCATCCCATCAGCACCAAGATCATTTCTGAAACCTGCAAAGAGACAAAGATATGCGTGTACATACACAATGAATGGTGCTGCAACAGTAAGATCATTAACACTCACTGCTCCCCGGATTTAGAGCTCTTGGCAGTACGGTGCAGAACCCTCTATCTACCTAGAGAGCTAACGATTGTCATTGTAATGGCTGTTTACATCCCACCGGATGCTAACGTTAGCACGACACTTAGCATCCTGCTAGCGGCTGTAAACAAACAGCAGCTTGACCACCCCAATGGAGTCGTTATTGTCACTGGTGACTTCAACAAAGCATGTTTGAAGACTGTTCTGCCTAAGTTTATCCAGTACGTGAAGCGTCACACCAGAGGAGATAAAACTCTAGACCACGTGTCAAACCGATTCCGCCGAGGGCCGCGGTGGGTCCTGGTTTTTGTTCCAACCGATCCAATGCCGACATTTTAACCAATCAGGTGTCTTCTAAAAAAAGTAGCACCTGACTTTAATTAACTGATTACACTTGCAAAAGGTATCCTCTTGTTGAGTTGGAATGAAAACCTGCACCCACTGCGTCCCTTTGAGGACCGGTTTGACACCCCTGCTCTAGACCATGTTTATTCTAATATCAAACATGCTTATAGAGCCACACCCCTCCCTCACCTAGCTAGATCAGACCATCTCTGCCTGTCCCTCACCCCCACCAGTTTGCTTATAGAGCAAACAGGTCCACTGAGGATGCTATCGCCATTGCTTTACACACAGCACTGAGCCACCTGGAGCACCATGGGAACCACGTGAGGAAGCTTTTCATTGACTATAGCTCAGCCTTCAACACTATAATACCGGACATTCTGGCTGACAAACTCTCCCACCTTGGACTATCCTCTTCCATCTGCTGCTGGATAAAGAACTTCTTAGACCTGGTCCCCACCTCTCTTTCTCCATTACACTGAGCACTGGCTCCCCTCAACTGAGTCCTCTTCTGTACTCCCTGTAAACATACGACTGTACACCAACCCACCAGTCTAACTCCATCATAAAATTTGCCGATGACACCACTGTGGTTGGACTCATCTCAGGAGGGGATGAGTCGGCCTACAGAGATGAAGTCAACAAACTGTCTTTGTGGTGCTCGGTAAACAATCTCACACTGAACACCACGAAAACTAAAGAAATAATCCTGGACTTTTGCAAACACAGCACAGATCTGGTCCAGTCCTTTAACTTCCTGGGGGTCCACGTGACGGATAAGCTCTCCTGGTCTACATACACCACGGCAGTAGTGAAGAAGGCCCAGAAACGACTCCATTTCCTCAGGGTACTCAGGAGGAACAACTTGGACACTAAACTTCTGGTGACCTTCTCTTGAGCCACTGTGGAGAGCATACTGCATTACAGTGTGGTACGCTGGAAGCACGGCAGCAGACAAAAACGCCATGCAGAGAGTGATTAACACTGCCCAGAGGATCGTCGGCTGCTCTCTGCCCTCACTGGAAGACATTGCCAGCCCTCGTTACCTCAGCAGAGCAGGAACATTGCCGGGGACCCATACCACCCTGGTCACAACCTGTTCCAGCTGCTGCCCTCTGGCAGACGCTACAGGTCTCACACAGTACGTACAAATAGGCTTAAGGACAGTTTTTTTCCAACAGCCATCAGGACTCTGAACTTGCGGTAGCACGACACACAATCCCTTCTGTGTAATAACTTTGGGGTGAGGTAACATGAAGGACGTTGGGCGGCGATCTGCCTCCTACTGGCTGACTGAAGGTAAGTGATCCGTTTTTTTTTCTTTGTTGGCATCTGCGAGGCAAACTTTGTCTGCAGTCGCCGGGATTTGGTTGCGCTTGAGGGGTGATGCGATGTATCCATCACGGCAGAATGCCAACGAGTCTGAAATTATCACTTATTTGGGCCTTTTGCCGGGAAAGCGCACCTTGTGGAGAAGCACTACCAATTTCGTCATAAGCAGCAGGGTATGATGCCAATTAGGCTTTTGTTGAGTCAATGATGATGACAAAGCCTATGTCCGATTATTATTATTATGATGATACAATTTGAAAGAAGACAGAAGTTTCTTTTTTTTTTAAATTGGAGTGTGTATTTGAGAAATTTGTAAATTGGGGTTCGGCTGGGTGGATGGGGGTTTATTTTGTTTCATGAATTTTTGGACCAATAGACGCAGTCAACGTCTTCACACATGCAAAATATTGTAATCCACGGGTAGTATTCCCAACTGCAGGCTTTTAAAAATGGAATTGGGAGATGATAAAATGTACACATACCCAAATAGTCTCACATACATTGCAACATCAATAGAATAACATTTGGACACGGAAATTATAAATCACGCTGTGTACTGTAAACAAATGCTCATCAAAAGTGAACCCACCTTCTAGTCTGTGAAGAATAACTTTTGCTTGCATTAATTTGCATTCAATGGGGTGGCGGTGACATGTAAGGTCCTCTTTTACGTCAAAAAGTTCCTCCTGGAACTTTGTTGTTGTTTTATGGCAGCCATTTCGCACACTTGAATTCGGCTTTTTTGACGACGTGTTGATGGAGACGCTTGTTTTTTTTTATAGCAGCTAGCTAGCGAAGCTAAGCTAAATAAAGTCGCACAGTTTTAAGATGGATGACTGATGTTGAATCCGTATAGTGAATAATGCTAGAAACATCGTCAATACTTCAGTTTAGTTAAGTGACTGATATTAAAAGACAAATTAGACGGGCAAAAAGTCAAATATTCGCAGACTAAGCGCTCCCTATTCGGCCATCTTTATTTTTTTTGCCCTTGCATTTCCTGTCAGGGGTGCATGATGGGAAAGACAGTTTCCCGTAATGCCAACCTTCCGTTCAAAATAAGATGTTTCATGTATGTATATTATTGAATCTATATTTGAAAGTTTGGGGGGGAAATCAATAATGGGAGACATTTTTTTCGGAATCGCTGCTTTTTGTCGATATGTTGTGTTCTTTTTTAACGGAAATAAAAAAGTGTGTTATTATCATTCCTAAGGTTCATTCAAACTTTCTATTTGTAAATTGATCTATGATGTATGTTGCAGTCCACGAGTATCAAACCCCTGTTAATATATATTGTTTGGCTTCACGTATTTTTCTTATAAATATGAAAACATGCTTTAATATGAATAGAATAGTACGTATAACTAAGTGGCATATTCATTAATCCCAATTCTCGTATCATCAATTTGCTTTTTGTATATTTAAATTTTAATACTGTTAAACCTGGCAAAAACTTTGACTTGTGTCTCTAAATATTTTAACAATTTATACCCGAATGGCATTTATAAATTAAATAATATCATTATTATCTTGGTTGTATTGATTGTATGAGGTTTTTAAAACGAAATGACTAAAAAAGATCAGTTGGTTATCATTTTTCCATTGGAGAAATGGTTTATAATTCACACATTTCCACAATATGTTTCGTATTTCTATTCTTTTTTTCCTTTCTCTTTTTTTATGTTTTTCCCGTCTGAAGGCAAAATCTTCGCCGCTTGTATATGACGTCATCGCCACTGGCTGTTACAGATTATAGTACTGTACAGTGGTACCTCGTCACACGACCGCTCGTGATACAATATTCTCGTTTTACGACGGAAATTTCGATCGAATAATTCGCCCGTCATGCGATCAAAATTTCGTGATGCGACCAAGCCAGGTGGCCATGGCACTGTCTTTTTTGCATATCTTTCGTGTATAACAATATTTACGAGCACCGAATGAGTTATTCAGACCAGGAAACGCACAACGCGCATGCGCGGGGAAAAGAGGGCTTTCTGGGTAATTAAGTATACTCGTGCACACAACGCCGACAGGCAATGGCACTCTTTCTCAGAATAAAACTTTACTCACAATCAATACGTGGGTAAGCTCAGCTGCTGCATTTCCTGTTATTTTTTATCTAATACGAGGAGTATTATATTACTTCTCGTTCGCTGCTCATAAGTACATCAGGGGCACTGGCTCGCAACTCCCCGCAATAGCATCCCCGGAGCAACTCTATCATAGGGGCCGTTTGAGGGGATGCAAACACAGATGCTACAAGCTAAAAGGGAGCCGCTAGCCAGCCCCCCCGAAGCTCCCATGAGCTGCGGAGCGATCGCTGATAAAAGACTGCTGCTCGTTGGCAAGTGGTGGTGCGTTATCCGATTGTGAGGACATTTGTGTGCATCATTTTCGGAATGTTTTGAAGGGAATAGTACAACAGCAAACAGCCCATCAATAACGAACGTGGGGTGGAGTGTTTGTTCCGTTTATGTTGTTTGCGTTGTGTGGGAAAAAAAAACGAAGCCCCCCGCCCCTTTTGTGCCTAATGTTCGGGGATTTGGCAAAGAACTGGGAAATTTTCCGTGCTGAATTTGAGGACACTGTGTTAGCCACAGGGCTAAACGAGAAATCCACGCCCACGGAGGGGTTAGGCAGTAGCCCCGCCCAGCGCTTAATGTCAAAGAGGCTGAAATCCTCTCTACCAGTTGCAGACAGCCTACTGCAACCACATGTGGTGGTCGGAGTGACTGGCAAGTTGGCGTGGAAACGGCGGACTGCGAAATCGACTTACGACAGATCCGCCAAAGACCTCCCAAAGCCAAATGTGGGAGATCAGATCAGAATGAAGCCGCTTCCGGGTGACCGTACGGGTAGATGGCAATTGGGCCAATGCATTCAGAAGGTTGCTCCTCGCTCATTCGTGGTGGATGTTCACGGCACTCTCTACAGGCGCAACCGCGTGGATCTACGAGTGGCAGAGCGCTCAGCGGAAATAAAGGGTCTGAAACAGTGAAGTCTGGAATGTGACTGGGACATCAACCCAGGCAGAGACTGCCCATGGGTCAGGCCATGGGGAAATTGCACAGTGCAGAAAGCCCAAGCGCCCCAAGCAGTCTGGCTCCTCGCAGCGCGTCTACACCGGCACCAGAGGACAATGCCAGACACCGGAGAGACGCAGCAACTCACCAGGCCAGGCAGTCTACACACGTTGTGGCCGCCTCTCACGGCCACCGCCTAAACTGAATTGGTGATCGTAGAAGAGCATACATGAAAACAAGGGTTCGACTAGGGTGTAGGCTGCACACTGCCCTTACTAAGCCCAGACCCACGCATACATAGACAATGACAGCACACACACACGAAGAAGTTGCACAAGAGACTTTTGGTTTGTTGTCAGATTGTTGAAGAAAAAAAAGAGAGGAAAAAATGTGTCATTTTGTTAGTACAAGGGTTAATGTCAGGAATAAGCATAATACAAGAATAGTTTATGTTCAGAACAATATGTCATGGTGGGCAGCAATGTTTAATGTGAATAAAAGGTTACTATAAAGTTACAGAACAGTAATCTAAAGGAAGGAAGATGTTACAGATTATAGTAATGAATATTGAGCAGTTAGCGACATCTAGTGGTTCATCATTGTAGCAGGTTCTCAGTTCTACCCATAATGCTATGCGCTGTCCTGCTTCGATTCATTCAATAAAGTCACGATCAGAAACAACAATGCCACCCCGTTAAATATTTCATTATGAAATATTAATTGTGTAACGTAAAGTATATATCTGTCTATTATGCACTAATGATCGTCAAAAGTGAACGTACCTTCGAGTTTGTGAAGAATAACTTTAGCTTGCATCATTTTGCAAACAATAGAATGTTGATGACATGAGAGATCCTCTTTCACGCCATAAAGTTCCTTCTGAAACTTTGCCGCAACCGGCGTCGTTCTCCCAGACATTTTTCACACTTTTTTTTCTGTTCGCTTGACGACGTACTGATGCAGACGACGTGTTCCTTTGTTAGCTGCCAGCTAGGCTAGGCTAAAGTACGACTCCCAAAACGGATTGAAGACAAACGGACTGACGTTCGAGTCCACAAACTATTTAATGTTGAGCATGTTGTCGATGTTTCGTTTAATTTAAGTTAAATTAAATTGAGGAGAAACAAGAGGCGCACAAACAAAAAGTTAAAACCCTAGCCATGCAGAAATGAACGCCCGAATCCCTTCTTCTTCTTCTTTCGCTTGAGGTTTTACGGTTGTTGGCAGCCAACGTACTGTAGAATTATCGCCCCCTACTGTCTCATTACCTCAAATTGCCAAGTTCTCAATTCAGATTTTAGACAGAGGGGGCGATAATGTTAAATTTGGTGTCTTAATGCCACAGCGTGAAGAGAGCAGCTCGAAGTCCAGTTCTTGTCTAGCTAGCCGTGACACTAAATCGAAAAGCTACATTTTGAGCAAAAGTTAGACAATTTTAAGGACATTTGCTTTAAATGTTACATTGTGTTTGATCTTATTGCAAGTAACAAATAACACATTTTAATATTTAAATATAAGGGTTTATAAGGTTATTTCACAATTTAGAACTACACAATCCCTCATTCAGCCTCATTCAAGGTAGTGTGGACACGCGGTCCACGCCGCTGGATATAAGTTTCAGTCTCTCAGGAGCATGGGTTCAAAACCCACCACTGCCAATAATACATGGGCTATTTATGGTTCTTTTGTTGGAGTGCTTATGGCTCTTCACTAACCTGTAAGATAAAATGTGAAACCACTGGTGAGAGAGCTGAGTCCCGAACACACTAATAGGAGTGTCACGTTTGCACACCACTCTGTCACTGACGCTACCTCTAGCTTCGCTTTAATCATAATGATTTTTTTACGAGACTCCTTTTTGCATATCAACGGCGTAACAATGTTATTAAAGAACAGAGAATTTTTGTATTTTAAAAGTGTAGGAATGTTAAAATAAATGCAGACATTTTCAGGTATGCGGCCCATTGGGGCGAGTGATTAGCGTCGCGGCCTCAAAGCTCTGGGGTTGTGGGTTAAATTTTTTAACTTAAAATCCAGCGTGGGTTTGAGTGTGCATTGTTGTCCGTCTCCTTGTGCCCTGCGATTGGCTGGCCCCCGATTCAGGGTGTCCCCCGTCTCTGGCCCGGAGACAGCTGGGATTGGCTCCAGCACCCCCCGCAACCGAGATGAGATGAGTTTCTCTCTTATCACACTAAACGTGTATCATTGTAGTTTGATGTATACGTAAATGTTGACCATATACTAAATTGTATTTTAGAATTAGGGGATGGAATAGGACCTTGCTCCTTCCACTCTATGCATCAATCTGTTATTGCAGTATCTCCAAGAAAGGTGCACCACTCGCTCTTTATCAAAAATACATTTACTACTTACTCTTGGAATTCCTAACTTAATGATTGAAATGACAGAAGCAAACCTGAAATTTAATATATTAATCATGCGGATGAGGGGAGATTTAAATTAACAAATTAAAGCCTTTCTTTTGTAACAATATCCAAGTAAAACATGACTGTATAAACATTCACATCTTATATAATAATATATAGGTTTGACAATTATCATTTTTGCCAGTACAGCTAGTTTAAATGCCTGCTCAGCATCGAGGTGCCACTCTTTTTGGTGTAGTATGAAAGCAAAGGGCCACATTGACTACATTCAGCGAAACCAACGCAATTTTCTGTAGCATATTCAACAATCAATTTGAAGCTTTTCCACATGCTGTTTCTCTTCTAATCTCATTAATCTTTTGCCTTTCACTAAAGACTTTCGTGGAGAGGAACAATAAGAGTTTTAATCAAATTTTGGATGCTCTGCACTAACAGAGCCTCCCCTCTCTGTCGATGGTAAATATGAACTTTCTACTTATCTGAAACTTAAAGTTAATTCAGGCAATATTCCCCCTTGAATTTTTATAGACTATTTATGTCCTTAAGCATCTCACCTTGTTCAATCAAATATTTGATGTTCTGTGCTACCAGAGCTGTCCCTCTCTGTCAAAATTAAATATGGAATTGCTATTGATATGGCGCAATGGTATTTCACAATTTCAATGCTTGGATTTATACATACTGTTTACATCCTCAAACATTTGACTTTGTTAATTGAAGTAGTGATAAAGTAAAATGTATTATGTCAATTGATTAATCAACTAACACTCATTGCTGACAAACCCACTGCTTAATTCATGAATGTTTTAACTTATATTACTGTGAAGAGGCGGTTTTTATGTAGAAAGCTTCAGATGTTCGTTTCCCTTTTTTAACTCTGGATTTAAAAAAACTTACTATTTGGTTTTTAATTCTTCGAAGCATCATTTTGTTAGAGATTATAAAAATGTTATTTGTAGAGAAGTGCTATTTTGTTCGACTTGTATTTTAATTTGTGCCTTTGTTCACTTTTTTTGTGCGCGTGCATGCGCGGGTGTGTTTTATTACGGTGTAGTAAACGGGCACGTGACTGAAGATGGCGAGCACGTGAAAGAAGAGGGTGCTGCAGCCAGGGACAACTCATACTTACCTGGCCGGGGAGATACCATGATCAAGAAGGTGGTTAACCCAGGGTGAGGCCCAGCCATTGCACTCTTGGTTGTGCTGACCTCTGTGAATTCTTCAAATATGTGAATCTCGACTGGATAATTTCTGATAGTGGGGGACTGCGTTTGCGCTCTGCCCTGATTTGTTGTCAAAAAATAACATTCAAGCAACTGACCAAACTTTTAAATAATTCAATATGGTTAAATCCCAGAGATTCAGCAACCTCGTCGTATCAAACTCTCCGGAGGCTACGTTGGAGCTGCAGGTAAATGCAATTGAAAAGCGTCCGATAAAATAGGTGAAAAAATCATTTGAAAAAGGAAACAAAAAGCCTGATAAAAAAAACACAGATACACTAGTCACCAAAATGGCAGACACAATTTAACGAGTGTCCATCAAGAGAATGTGGACAAAAGCATGAATCGGCACGGGATTACCATTCTTGTAGTATTACTCCCACTATATTAAATTTAACATTTTAAACAAAGGCAAAACCAAAATATTTCATCGCATTTCATCCTGATTTCGTTTTAATGGTCAAGATGCTTATGTGAAACAAAATCAGCATATTCATTGGCCCAGCATGACTCTACGATTTTTTAATTATGCTTTTTAATAAGAACTAGTGCTAAGAAAGGCAGTACATGTCTCTTAAGATCATTCGTCCCCCGATTCCATCACAAAAACGTCTCACTGTAGACCCCCTCCAGCGAAATAAAGTTGATTAGGCGGACACGGGGTTAAAATTGGGGCGGGATCTAAGACGCGAAGGGGCTCGGCGTTGCCTTACCCATCATGCAATGCATGTATAAGAAAGACTAGCCAACGTGGAACGGTTTTTCGTCTTTATCCATTCACTTAGTTACGACGAAATCTCGGCGACGTTTCCAGCGTGACTTACTCGGACATCAGTACGTCCATTTTCGAGTATTCTCGGAACTCGTTGAAGTTTGAAGACCTAGCCTCGTGGGTGGCTAACAAAGGAAATGGCGAGAACAACACAGACTGCGGAAAACTTCCAGGGGGGAGTTTGTGGCGTCACATTGGAGCCTTCGTATCACTCGACTCGTGGGAAAATCATGCATGCCAGAGTTGTTCTTCACAGACTAGAAGGTTAGTTTACCTTTGGTGATTATTTATTTGTATAACATATACTGTGCGTGACATCATGCATGCACTGCGTCCGGATTTATTTCTGTATAGTACTGCTTTGGACATGTTTTTCACGTGTATACTGGGTGCGTTCACTTGATGCACGGGGTTTCCCCCAGCGCAGCGAGCTTTGCCAAATTGGGCGCGCTCCCGCCTTTTTTTCCAAAGACTTGGGGTGAGAGAAAAATGAATCTGGTGGCGGGATACTGGATCTATACTGGGAAATCGGGAGACTAAATAAGTATCATACTTATTTAGTATCATACTCCAATCATACTGTATGTGACTCCAATCTATATTTCACGTTTGCAGCTTATATGGGCATTCATTTAATAATCGGGATTTGTAAAAGTCTTTGAAATCGTTGAAAATACTTGAATTTTACCTGTAATGTTTTCAAGGTTTAAAAATGTTAGAATTTTGCATACAGTCCTTGAAAATGCTTGAAAGAGTTCGGCACACTATTCCTCAGCACCCTGTATGGAAATAGGAATTTCCGTAACCCTACTAAATAATGGGAAATGAAGTAAATTTGCTTCATCACCGCTACACATCCGTTCCAGTGCAGCTTTGCAACAAGGCTGTGGGATTCGCCCACTTTGTGGAATATTGGCGCAAATTGGGAAGATGAACACGCCAAGCCACCCACACTAATTTCAAAACCCTTTGGAAATGATAATAAACACTTTATTTAATCAATGCATAACATGTCATTTGAAAGATGGATGTGTTAAATGTGAGATAGGTGGAAAAAGCCAATGTTGTTTTTGTTGTCTTTCAGTTAGAGCAAGCAAAGTCCAAAATGATTGTCATCTTATGGATGTTACTATGTTTGTAGCCAATTAGGGTTTGAAGCCTGAGGATACTCAGGAGGAACAACTTGGACCCTAAGCTTCTGGTAACCTTCTATAGAGCCACTGTGGAGAGCATTCTGGTATACTGCATTAGTGTGGTACGCTGGAAGCACGGCAGCAGACAGAAAAGCCATGCAAAGAGTGATCAACACCACCCAGAAGATCATGGGCTGCTCGCTGCCCTCACTGAATTACCATATTTTGACAACTATTCGGCGCATTGTATTTTAAGCCGCAGTGTCAGTAACAAGTGCTATTTCTGTGTTTTAGACACACAAAGCACGCACCGTTTCATTACACGCATATATATTATATATGGATGAACATCAAAACGCAATAGCGCTGGCTACCGGAAGCAGCCGATTTCCGGGTTCCGGTGCGCAGTGACTGCTGGGAAATATAGTTCTTGCACGCTACACCCACACGCTAAAAACATGTTTTAAAAAGGCAACGGAAGCAAAACTGAGTTCGGTTGTACTTTATTTAGACATTTTACAACTCACTCACGTCATCATCACCCACAAATCCCTGAAAGTCCTCATTTTCTGTGTCCGGGCGTTCATTTCTGCATGGCTAGGGTTTTAACTTTTTGTTTGTGCGCCTCTTGTTTCTCCTCAATTTAATTTAACTTAAATGAAACGAAACCTCGGCAACATGCTCAACATTAAATAGTTTGTGGACTCGAACGTCAGTCCGTTTATCTTCAATTCGTTTTGGGAGTCGTACTTTAGCCTAGCCTAGCTGGCAGCTAACATAGGAACACGTCGTCTGCATCAGTACGTCGTCAAGCGAACACAAAAAAGTGTGAAAAATGTCTGGGAGAACGACGCCGTTTGCGGCAAAGTTTCAGAAGGAACTTTATGGCGTGAAAGAGGATCTCACATGTCATCAACATTCTATTGTTTTTAAAATGATGCAAGCTAAAGTTGTTCTTCACAAACTCGAAGGTACGTTCACTTTTGACGATCATTAGTTCAATAGACCGATATATACTTTACGTTACACAATTAATATTTCATAATGAAATATTTAACGGGGTGGTATTGTTGTTTCTGATCGTGACTTTATTGAATGAATCAAAGCAGGACAGCGCATAGCATTATGGGTAGAACTGAGAACCTGCTACAATGATGAACCACCAGATGTCGCTAACTGCTCAATATTCATTACTATAATCTGTAACATCTTCCTTCCTTTAGATTACTGTTCTGTAACTTTATAGTAACCTTTTATTCACATTAAACATTGCTGCCCACCATGACATATTGTTCTGAACATAAACTATTCTTGTATTATGCTTATTCCTGACATTAACCCTTGTACTAACAAAATGACACATTTTTTCCTCTTTTTTTTTTTCTTCAACAATCTGACAACAAACCAAAAGTCTCTTGTGCAACTTCTTCGTGTGTGTGTGCTGTCATTGTCTATGTATGCGTGGGTCTGGGCTTAGTAAGGGCAGCGTGCAGCCTACACCCTAGTCGAACCCTTGTTTTCATGTATGCTCTTCTACGATCACCAATTCAGTTTAGGCGGTGGCCGTGAGAGGCGGCCACAACGTGTGTAGATTGCCTGGCCTGGTGAGTTACTGCGTCTCTCCGGTGTCTGGCATTGTCCTCTGGTGCCGATGTAGACGGGCTGCGAGGAGCCAGACTGCTTGGGGCGCTTGGGCTTTTTGCACTGTGCAATTTCCCCATGGCCTGACCCATGGGCAGTCTCTGCCCGGATTGATGTCCCAGTCACATTCCAGACTTCGCTGTTTCAGACCCTTTATTTCCGCTGAGCGCTCTGCCACTCGTAGATCCACGCGGTTGCGCCTGTAGAGAGTGCCGTGAACATCCACCACGAATGAGCGAGGAGCATGCTTGCCTTTTCCTGTTCAATCGCAGGTGCACAAACCATTTCCTACCTTAATCCGGACCAACCTAAATGATATTTCTTGATTTTCCCATTTTTAACGAATATTTGGAATTTTTACATCCATTTTTTTCTTTTTGTGTTTTAGTTCAATAAGTATTTTGTAAAATGTAAAAATAACTGTAAAAATATTTTCTGTTTTCCACTTTAACTTTGAACATAAAAACATATTTTGTTTCCTTTTGAAATGACATGATTAAAAGACATTTCCCTTACTAAGAAAAAAAATAAACATTGTTTTAGAGTTAAGTGACGAATTTTGCGCATGCGCGAATCAAGCGTCACTTCTTTCAATGGCATTCGCTTTATAAATGCAAGAGAGTGGGACATAGGAAATAAATATTCATCAAATGGTCTGACATATGATTTTAGCAAAAATTATTGCGCAGGTTCGAATTAAATTGAAAAGTAAATTGAGCATAAATCACTTGCGGCTAAAAAAGGAGGCGACGCTTAAAGCGCATGCCCAGAACAAATCGTTCATGATACGATCAAAATAATTCCACACTGAGGGAAACTCTTTAGAATTATCAATGATTACGTAAAAGTCCATCCAACAGACCCACGACACTTGGATAAAGTTTATTTCCTTATACTAAACACTTTGGCCAAACGATACATTTTCTGTATCAGTCACGTGGTTCTTTCTTAAAGCAATACACACAACAATACGGGATTTCTCTCTTGAGTTATCAGCACAGTGCTGACGCACCAGCGTCGCTCGTTCCATCACTATTTATCAGCAAAACCTGCTTTAGCTTAGCCCAGCTAGCAGCTATCAAAGAAACAAGTCGTCGAATAGCTTGTTTATGCTTTAGCTTAGCTAGCAGCTATCAAAGGAACAAGTCGACGAAGAACTCGTTGTAGGTTTCCTGGCTATATTAGCTCGGCATAGCTAGCAGCTATCAAATAAACAAGTCGTCGAAGTGCTTTTTTATGCTTTAGCATAGTAGCAGCTATCTAAGAAACGCGTTGAAGAACTCGTTGGGGGTTTCCGGGCTAATTTAGCTTAGCTAGCTGCTATCAAAGCCGCCGCCATCATCAGAATTCACGTGTGGAAATGTCGGCAAGAACACAACGGTCAAAGCTCCAGAAGGAACTTTTTGAGGTCAAACAGGAGCATTCAACTCACGAGCAATCAACAGTTTGCAACATAACGCATGAGAAAGTTGTTCTTCAAAGACTAGAAAGTGGGTTCACTTTTTATTTCCATGCATTCCCTTAAAGGTATTCTATTGACATGACACTATAGTAGCGTACGTACATTTTCATGAATTTGCACTAGCACCATTCGAAGAAAGACGTAATAAATTTTATTTCTATTTAAATGTAACCACTCTAGGAGGGAAGAATGAGTCTCAACGCGTTAATACTTAACAACGGCATTAAACAGTAGCTTTCCTTTTATTGTATCCTTATCACAAACAAACAATGTATTTTTCAAATTACGCAACGCGCGAGCGTCCCCCCCATTCAAGAGTCATTCCTACTACTCGCCCTCCATTTTTGGCTAAATGCTTGAGTGACATAACACTCATTTGCTTGCTCTAAATTGAAAATTTTAAAAATAGAGATGTAGATGCACTAAACAACAACAAGAGCAGCGTTCAAACAAGGGTGTCAAAGTTGCGGCCCGATGGCCAAATCTGGCCCACTGCCGGTCCGTGGTGCGGTCTGCGGAAGTACTTCATATTTAATGCTAAAATTCAAATGCAGCTTATAAATAAATAGAATATTAACTATCATCAGAGATCATCACTACATCACTCCGCACAGACATTGACGTAGGGTCCTCAGAGACAAGAGCGCTTCACCTCATAGAACTACCAGTACCAACAGAGGCCACCTTCGAGAGCAAGAAGGCCGAATACTTGAATCTGTGTGCCAGAAATTTGTCTGGAAATGCACCATCTACCCAGTCGAGGTTTGCTGCCGAAGCTACATTGGGCTTCTCCCACTGTTTTTAATTCCAACATTCATTGATTCATTTTCTGATATGCTACATCGTGTATAGGGGGTGCTGGAGCCTATCCCAGCTGCCTTTGGGCCAGAGGAGAGGAACAGCCTGAATCGGTGGCCAGCCAATCGCAGAGCACGAGGAGAAAAAAAACCATTCACTCTCACACTTATACCTAGGGACAATTCAGAGTGTCCAATCAGACGATACAGTGGTACATCTACAAATGAGCTTAATTCGTTCCGGGACTGAGCTCGTGTGTCTATCTTATCGTAACTCGAGCGAACGTTTCCCGTTGAAATGAACTAAAAGCAAATGAATTCGTTCCAGCCCTCTGAAAAAACATCAAACACAGGATATTGGATTGGAATTTTTTTTTATTTCTTCTAATTCGCCATCTATTAACAAAGTAACACATAACTAGTGGTTTAATAGTAATAAAATGTGTTTATTAGAACTAAAATTAGACGGATTTTGCGGCGGGTACAGAGAGGGACATAGAGGGTGGGGGGGTTCTTTCCACGGCAAACAAATTTAAATTAACTCGGATTAATATATACAGTCACACTCAAACATACGTTTAATGTAACTTCAGACAAAACTGAATTCTAATTTGGATTTACATTTTTATAACTTCTGGCTGGGTTAGCTGTTTGCCACGCCTCCACCCTCACGTTCGCTATCGATGGGCTGTTTGCTGTAGCATTCCCTTCATAATATTCCGAAAATAATGCACACAAATGTCCTAACAATAGGATAACGCACGACCACTTGCCAATGAGAAGTAGTCTTGAATTAGCGATTGCTCCGTTAACGGGTGCTAACAGGCTAAGGGGGGGGACACTGAAAAAAAGCAACGGTCCGCTCAGTGCTCGCGGAGACGTTACAAAGAGGTATAGTTGCGACCAGAGATATTACACGAGGAGTTGCGAGGGAGAGAGCCAGTGCCTCTGATGTTCTTATGAGCAGCCAACGAGAAGTAATATACTATACTGCTCGTATTGGCGATCGCTCCGGCACTCGCGCTGAGTGACGGAAAAAAACACTGAAAAAAATGCAACGCTCCGCCCAGTGCTCGTAGATATCAGTTATACACGAAAGAGATGCGGCAAAAAAGACAGTGCGCTACAATGATAAACAGCCTCATGTCTTGGCTAACTGGCTTTCTCGCATCTCGTTATTTGCTCGAAATTTTCCACGTATCTCGAGCTGCTCGTATGTAGAGGTACCACTGTACCTCAATTTCTATCTCATCAATCCCCCAAATAATAATAGACCTGCTACTGAATAAAAGATAATGCTTTTTTAATGCCTCCCCTTTGGCAGTGGCGGTCGATGCATTTTCTCGTAGCGCCTTCAACGTATCAATCCAACCCTCAAAAACTATTTTATGGCTATAAAACCTCTACTGCAGCTAGAGCTGCGACATAAAAAATAATCAATAAATCAATGCACAAAAATTGGGTAAAATCCACTTCCTAGCAGCATTTCATGATTAAATACAAATACTGGAGCTTTTCAGACATTAAAACCAGGCCAGGGGGGCGATTTTCCCGGGAAAAGACAGCGATGAACGTCAATGGCGTACGGGCAAACATTGCCCGAAAATGGGGTAAAATCCAACCGAACAGCATTTATTGATTAAATACAAATACTGGAGCTTTTTAGACATTAGATCCGGGCCCGGAGTATCATTTCCCCGGTAAAAAGACAGCGATGAATGTCGATACGTCCATACGTGAAATGACAAAAAATGCACTAAAATTAGGTAAAATCCACTTCGTAGCAGCATTTATTGATTGAATACAAATACTGGAGCTTTTGAGACATTACAACCAGGCCAGGGGGGGTGATTTCCTTGGGAAAAGACAGCGATGGATGTCAATGGCGAAACGGCAAAAATTGCACTAAAATGGGATAAAATCCCCATCCTAGCAGCATTTGGTGATTAAATACAAACACTGGAGCTTAAATACATACACTGGAGCTTTTCAGATATCAGAACCGGGCCCACAATTGAAATATTATTTAGGAATATAGCCATATTATACTCACCAAAAATTATTTTTAACTGTACACAATATCCATCCTCCTTTCTTTCTTTCTTCTTTCTTTCCTATCGCCATCGAAGGTAATGATGAAAGCCGAGCCTGTCCTGTCATATTTCCGGCATAGTTCGTTTTGAAAATGGCTTTAAATCAACACAACAATATATTTGCTTGTGCAGCTAAGTTAGCGCACTGAAAGTGGCACGCGCACACCATTTTCCCGGCTGTAACAGGCTTGCTAGCTTCGGAGTTGACCGCCCTTTCTTAATGATGTCCATTTTTTTCTGGATAAGTCAGTCTGGAAAATAGCTTGGTGAGCAAATCTGCAACAGAGTCCATTTGTTTTTGCCTCTGTTTTTGCTGTGAGTCGGCCATTGTGGGTGGAGTTTGCGATCTCTGGCTGCCTCACTATGGCTTTGGCCCGCCTATTAGCCAATCATAGTTGGTGAAAGCAATGACGTATCCCAGCCAGCAAAATGCTAATGCGTATGAAAAAGCATTGTGGGGTTGCAACTCGAAATCTGATTGGTTAAAAGCAACAGTCTAGTTTGATGCAGCAGAGCCCGCAGAACTGATTGTGAAGGCTTTGAGGCAGATCTGATCTGGCAACAAATAATGGCTGAAATGTGATTGGTTAAATGCTTCAATATGAAAACACACATCTGGAAGCAGTGCAACCAGGGGGGAAAGCAATGAAAGGAAGCTGACAGACCATTTCAAATAATAAGTATTGATGGACAAAATACAATATGATTCAGATATTTCTTAGGCCAGCAGAGAAGGCCTTGAAGGCCCTAACGGCCCGCCACTGCCCTTTGGCGAAAGCATTTAAACTAAATTAAAATCTAAAACATAAGAGAATGTTTACAATGAAAAGGCTCCAAATTTTTTTGACTAATTTTAAGGAGTTACATCACCAGTGAAGAAACTTTTCTGACCAATAGTGCCATACTTTGAAAAATGCACCTATAAACAGTTTTCAACTCATGTTGCTGTTTACGAGAATACTACAGTAGTAAGTACAGACGCTCCCCTCTTACGAACATTTGACTTACGAACAACGGTACATACGAACATGTCTGAAAATTGCGTTTATGTCGAAAAATGTTCGTAAGTTCGATTTTGTATTGCGCGCCTTTTTCCGATTAGTGCTTCTTTCCGCCACTAATACCGACGCCTGGCGCTGTGAGTGCTCAGTTCACCCAGCATCCACCTTCCTCTGCCCAGTTCGTTGCAGTGCGTAAGTTGCGTAAGTGCGTGACGTATCTCCAGTGCGCAAAGAACCTTTTTAATTTTTATCATGAAATATCTCGTGCAACCATTATTCAATATGGTTAGTGAAAAGTGAAAGGCTTCTAGTGAGGGAGGTGCAAGGAAGAGGCAAGCCATTTCATTTGAACCAAGTGGCAATAACGAAGGTTGATGCGCGTGAGAGTGGTGAGCGTTGCACGGGCATACAACTTGAATCGTTCGACCGTCAGTACCATTTATAAACGGAAAGATCGAGCAGCAGGACCCAAATATTGAACGTTTCACAAAGTTTGCAAATCAATTGAATGATGCCATACAGTGCTACCGCATCATTTATGATGAAAAAAAGAAGAAAACTGCAATCGTCGTTAGATCGCTTCTTTCGGCCAGTTTCTAATACATAAATCTCTCTTTCTATACAGTACTGTACATATTCTCTCCATTTTATTAAATGTTTTTTAGTACAAACCAATATGTGTTACTTATACAAGCCTTAAACATACAAATGCACTTATATAAACCTTCAAAATACTTATATAGGCTTTAAACATAAATTATAATACAAAATATAGCACTGAATCAACTTACAAACAAATTCAACTTATGAACAATCGCTCGGAACCTAACTCGTTCGTAAGTAGGGGAGCGTCTGTACTGCATTGTGACGAAATGGATGTATAGTGCCCTCTTCCATTTGGTTTCATTTCTGTGAACAAGAAATTCAGTCATTTTATAATTGGAAAATGGTTAATCATTTATCTTCGTGTCTTTGCAGGTTTCAGAAATGATCTTGGTGCTTATGAGCATGAGTCTGTTGACCTTGAAGGGCAAGTTGAGCTCCCCCAAATCAAAGAGGAGGAGTCAGAGTTCCCTCAACAACAAATGGGAGATGAGCAACTTCCAATCAAAAAGGAGGAAGATGATTCCACCTGGTCACTTGGTGAGTTCGTGAAGAGGGAAAATGTTCGGGGCGTGGCCAGTGGAGGGGCGGAGCCTGCAAACACCACAACATGGCCCCTAATTAAAAAGGAGGAGCCAGAGTTCCCTCAACAGTGCAAAAGAGAAGAGCAACCTCCAATCAAAAATGAGGAATGTGTCAAATGGTCAACTGGTGAGCCTTTCAAGAGTGAAGATGATCTGGGCGTGGCCAACAGAGGGGCGGAGCTTCTGAGCGGCAGGTCAACAGATGGATGGCGAGCAGAAAATTTAATTGCTCCTTTATCAGATGACAACAACTTGCTTTTTGACGATGATGATGTTGAAGATGTTAAGAAAAATCCCAGTGGCGACAAACTCTGCAAATGCTTTCAGTGTGGGAAAACTTTTGGGAAAAAGTCTTCTTTGAAAATGCATATGAGGAGCCACACTGGGGCGAAACCCCTATCATGTACAGTTTGTGGTAAAACCTTTACACAGAAGGGACACTTAATTAGTCATGCAAGAACACACACTGGTGAAAAACCATTCTCGTGTTCAGTTTGCGGTAAAGCCTTTTCTCATAAGCAAGTTTTACAAATACACTCAAGAACCCACACTGGTGAAAAACCATTTTCGTGTTCAGTTTGTGGTCAAAGATTCACACGGAAGGCAGACTTAATTAGTCATGCAAGAACACACACGGGTGAAAAAACATTTTCGTGTTCAGTTTCTTGTCAAAGATTCACACGGAAGGGAAGCTTAATTAGTCATGCAAGAACCCACACTGGTGAAAAACCATTTTCGTGTTCAGTTTGTGGTAAAAGATTTAAAGAGAAAGGAACCTTAAAAATACACACAAGAACCCACACTGGTGAAAAACCATTTTCGTGTTCAGTTTGTGGTAAAACATTTACACACAAGGGAAATGTAAAAATACACACAAGAACCCACACTGGTGAAAAACCATTTACGTGTTCAGTTTGCGGTAAAGCCTTTTCTAAAAATCAATCCTTAAAAATCCACATAAGAACCCACACTGGTGAAAAACCATTTTCGTGTTCAGTTTGCGGTAAAGCCTTTTCTCAAAATGAATCCTTAAAAATCCACATAATAACCCACACTGGTGAAAAAACATTTTCGTGTTCAGTTTGTGGTCAAAGATTCACACAGAAGGGACACTTAATTAGTCATGCAAGAACCCACACTGGTGAAAAACCATTTTCGTGTTCAGTTTGCGGTAAAGCCTTTTCTCAAAATGAATCCTTAAAAATCCACATAAGAACCCACACTGGTGAAAAACCATTTTCGTGTTCAGTTTGTGGTAAAACATTTAAACGGAAGGGAAGTGTAAAAATACACACAAGAACCCACACTGGTGAAAAACCATTTTCGTGTTCAGTTTGTGGTAAAACATTTAAACGGAAGGGAAGTGTAACAATACACACAAGAACCCACACGGGTGAAAAGCCATTTTCGTGTTCAGTTTGTGGTCAAAGATTCACACGGAAGGGAGACTTAATTAGTCATGCAAGAACCCACACTGGTGAAAAACCATTTTCGTGTTCAGTTTGCGGTAAAGCCTTTTCTCGCAATGAATCCTTAAAAATCCACATAAGAACCCACACTGGTGAAAAACCATTTTTGTGTTCAGTTTGTGGTCAAAGATTCACACAGAAGGATCACTTAATTAGTCATGCAAGAACCCACACTGGTGAAAAACCATTTTCGTGTTCAGTTTGCGGTAAAGCCTTTTCTCAAAAGCACCACTTAGAAGACCACACAAGAACCCACACTGGCAAAAAACCATTTTCCTGCTCAGTTTGCGGTAAAGCCTTTTCTCAAAAGCCAGCTTTACAAACACACATTATAACCCACACTGGCAAAGAAACATTTTCCTGCTCAGTTTGTGGTCGAACATTTTCCCATAGGAGAAGCTTAAAAGAACACTTAATAACCCACACTGGGGAACAATGTTTTCCTGCTCAGTCTGTGGCCACAAATTCGCTACAACAGCCCAATTAAAAAGCTACACAATTGAAAAACCTGAAAAGAAGACTTAACAACCCGCAGAGGAGAAAAGCCCTTTTTTTTGCTCGATTTGTGGCAGGAATATCTTAAAGACACAATTACCCACACGTCAGAAACCTTTTTCCTGCTCAGCTTCTTGCCAGAGATTTTGTCGTAAGGATAGACTTAAAAGACGCAAATGTGTTGTAATAAGCAGTGGCCAATCACGGCTTTGCTTGCTTTTTCAAATTCTGTATGAAAGATCATTGTAATCAAAGTATAATTGTATTTTGCATTCTGAAAATCTTGTTTACACTTTTTAATCTGTAATTTAACGTGTCATCTTTTTGGTAGTTTCAATAAAGCTCTCTTTTTGGTGAAAAATACTTTTTGGGTCTTTTTGTGGACAAAATCAGCCTTCCAAATTCAAAGGTAACAAAAAAGTGAAGCGTTATTTGCTCAGATTTAATGAATACATTAATTTGAACAATTTGACAAATTATGATATAAAAGATTGTTTTCTTTCTACAGGTGTGAAAATACGGTAACTTCATGTCTGTAATTAACGGTAAATTGTTTTTATCTTTTTGATGTTGAAGGGGATTATTGGTAGATTTTTATTTTATGTGTAACTATTGGAAAAACATTGAGTAAGAAAGTTTTATAGGACAAACTACAAAGGGAATGTAATGTTAAATGTTTGCAAAACACTACTAGATTGGGGTATTATTCACATTATTGAATGAATTTGGAGTTCTTGATTAGCATGCATTTTATATGGCTTACCGTAATTACTCGAATATAACGCGCACTCGAAAATAACACGCAGGTATAACTTTGGGCCAAAAATATCTGGAAAAACGCAGTACTCGAATATAGTGCGCACCTGAACTTTCCCGCTGACGAAAATCAGAAATCTTACCTTTTTTTCGTCGTTTCACGATTGTTTTGTTCAAACAAATTTATTCATTAGAATCCTTCAAATGAAGAGTTCCTCTCTCTCTTTGTCTGTCCTCTTGTTATGATCGCGCCGCGTCGCTGGGTCATCGCAGCGCGATCGGGGGCATCTGTTACGGTCGCGCCGCGTTGTGCAAATGCAGGAAGCAGGAGAGGACGAGGCATTCAGCGTGATACGGAGTCCTTTAATGAATCAACCAAGGCGTGGAAACAAACGTGGCCGCATGCGGCGCGCATACGGACAGAGGCAACAGAATAACGACAGCTAGCGACCGCTAGCAACCGCTAACAACAGTCAATGATAGTCAACGATAGTGAACGATCCGGCGACGTGTGATGACGCGTCGCTACTTAAATACAGGAAACGAAAGCAATGAATGGATTGGCTACAGCCGGTATGCGTCAACTTCCTCTTCCTCCCACAACACATCATCCGATTGGCTTTACGAGATGATGTAAAATCCGTGCGTCGGCTGTACGAGATGACGTAAAATCCGTGCGTCAAAGTGAGTTTGACAATGCTTTTTTCGATCGAAAATTTATAATTTATTTTAGTTATTGATTATAACACTGAACTGAGAGAGGGTGAACTGAGACGAGTAGGAGGCTAGAGGGGGGCAGTGGTGGTCTCGGCTTTCCGATTTTCGATCGAAATTACGAGATGACGTAAAATCCGTGCGTCGTCTTTACGTGATGACGTCAAATCCGTGCGTCAAGTGAGTTTGACAATGCTTTTTTCGATCGAAAATTTGTAATTTATTTTAGTTCTTGATTATAACACTGAACTGAGAGAGGGTGAACTGAGACGAGTAGGAGGCTAGAGGGGGGCAGTGGTGGTCTCGGCTTTCCGATTTTCGATCGAAATTACGAGATGACGTAAAATCTGTGCGTCGTCTCTACGTGATGACGTCAAATCCGTGCGTCAAGTGAGTTTGACAATGCTTTTTTCGATCGAAAATTTGTAATTTATTTTAGTTCTTGATTATAACACGCACCCCCAACTATTGGAATAAATTATTTTGCAAAAACCTGCGTGTTATATTCGAGTAATTACGGTAATTGCTCTAAAGCAGTCATGTCCAAAGTCCGGCCCCCGGGCCAATTGCGGCCCGTGGACAAATTTTTACCGGCCCGCGGCCTCTATCATGAAATCAATAATATGCGGCCCGCCAGCACTGTTGACCACAGTATAAAATACATGTGTACAAAAAGCTATTTTTCATATTTTTCATTTCACCAGAAGATGGCAGTAGCCCTGTGGCCGCACTCTGGCGTGATCGTTTCAGCCCAGCCCATTTCTAACATGGCGTCTGTAAACAAAAAAAGGAAAGTTGACCGCGAGGGCCGCCGCTTCCAGGTCAAGTGGAAATTTGAGTATTTTTTCACTGAAATACGAAACAACTGTGTCTGCCTAATTTGCCAAGAGACTGTGGCTGTTTTCAAGGAATTCAACATCAAGAGGCACTACCAGACGAAACATGCTAGCTACGACAAGCTAACTGGGAACAAACGCGGTGAAGCTTTGTGGGCTACTTTGGCTCAGCCTGTTAGCATATATCAAAGGAACAACTCTTCAAGTCGTCGAAGAACTTTGAAGCTTTGCGCCCTCGTTAACTTAGCCGAGCTAGCAGCTATCAATGGCGTCTCCATCAGAATTTACGTGTGGGAAAAGAGCCGCAAAGTTCCACGAGGAAAACTCGACATTTTGCAAAATAATGCATGCAAAAGTTGTCCTTCACAGACTAGAAGGTGTGTCCATTTTTATATCTATATATTTCCTAAACCATTAAGGCTTAATGGTAATTGTAGAAGTGCTATTTTTGTGCGCTGCAATTGCAAATTCAAGTACAGTAATCCTCAGCATTTCACTACATCGCAGATTTTTTAATGCGAAAATGATTTTTATTTTGTAAATTATTTTTCAAGCGGGAGCAACTCCCATTTCTCCCGCTTGCTACTAGGACTCAGCACTGAATATTTTTATTTTATTTTATGTTCTTAAAAATGTGAAAAAGCAGCCCAGAGGAGCGAGTGGTTAGCGCGTCGGCCTCACAGCTCTGGGGTCCTCGGTTCAAATCCAGGTGAAGTCCACCTTTGTGGAGTTTTAATGTTCTCCCCAGGCCTGCGTGGGTTTCCTCCAGGTACTCCGGTTTCCTCCCACATTCTAAAGACATGGTAGGCTGATTGGACACTCTAAATTGCTCCTAGGTATGAGTGTGAGCGTGAATGGTTGTCTGTCTTGTTGTGTCCTGCGAATGGCTGGCCAACAATTCAGGGTGCCCCCCCGCCTCTGGCCCAAAGTCAGCTGGGATAGGCTCCAGCACCCCCCACGACTCTGATGAGGATACAGCGGTTCAGAAAATGAGATGAGATTAAAGAATCCTTTGGGTTTAATAAAACAAAACATTTTTAAACATTGAAATGTGTAGGTGTGCTCTTAATTGTACTTTAATTTTGAAGGTGAACTCTGTTTTCCTCAAACTGTTGATTACAATGCGGGTCACCCGCAAGTGCTATAATTATTGCTTGTTAATTAAACATTTGCTGTGGCAGCCTGCATATTATAGGAATACCTTGACATACGAGTGTCCCAATTTACGGGAAATTTGAGAAACGAGCTAATTTCCGAGCAATTTTTTTCCTTGAGATATGAGACAAATTGGAGATACGAGCTTATTGAGATGGTGGTCAAATATGTGTGGGTGTGTATAGTCATTTGAGTTGATTTCAGTTAAATTTCAAGTTAATGTCATGTTACGAGTCTAACCACCGCCGATAGAAGTATAAGACTTTACATTCCCAGTCTAACCTAAAGGACTTCTCTTTGGATAGACAGATTATGAAACATATCATTTATTTTCGTGTCTTTGCAGGTTTCAGAGAATATCTTGGTCCTGATGGGAAAGAGTCTGTTGGCCTTAAAAAGGAACTTGAGCTCCCCCAAATTAAAGAGGAGGGGCCAGAGTTCCCTCAACAACAAATGAGAGACGAGCGACTTCCAATCAAGAAGGAAGATGATGTCACCTGGTCATTTGGTGAATTCCTGAAGAGGGAAGAGGATCTGGGCGTGACCAGCAGAGGGGCGGAGCCTGCACACACCTTAACGTTACCCCAAATTAAAGAGGAGGAGCCAGAGTTCCCTCAACAGCAAATCAAAAAGGAAGAAGATGTCACCGTGCCAACTGGTGAGCCTTTCAAGAGTGAAGTGGATCTGGGCGTGACCAGCAGAGGGGCGGAGCCTGCACACACCTTAACATTACCCCAAATTAAAGAGGAGGAGCCAGAGTTCCCTCAACAGCAAATCAAAAAGGAGGAAGAAGATGTCACCGTGTCAACTGGTGAGTCTTTCAAGAGTGAAGATGATCTGGCCGTGGCCGGCAGAGGGGCGGAGACTCCGAACGGCAGCTCAGCAGAAGGGCAAGCAGACAATTTAATTGCTCCGTTATCAGATACCGAAGACTTGCTTTATGACAATGAAGGTCTTAAGGACGGCAAACTCTGGAAATGCTCTCAGTGTGGAAAGACCTTTGGGAAAAAGTCTACCTTTAAAGCACATATGAGGAGCCACACTGGGGAGAAACCCTTCTCATGTACATTTTGTGGTAAAAGATTTACAGAGAAGGGACACTTAAATAGTCATGCAAGAACACACACAGGTGACAAACCATTTTCATGCTCAGTTTGTGGTAAAAGATTTACAGAGAAGGGAAACTTAAAAAGGCACACAAGAACACACACTGGTGAAAAACCATTTTCGTGTTCAGTTTGTGGTCAAACATTCACACAGAAGGGACACTTAACAATTCATGCAAGGACCCACACTGGTGAAAAACCATTTTCGTGTTCAGTTTGTGGTAAAAGATTTACCCAGAAAGGAAGCTTAAATAGTCATGCAAGAACACACACAGGTGAAAAACCATTTGCTTGCTCAGTTTTTGGTAAAAGATTTACAGAGAAAGGAAGCTTAAAATTACACACAAGAACACACCCAGGTGACAAACCATTTTCATGCTCAGTTTGTGGTAAAAGATTTACAGAGAAGGGAAACTTAAAAATACACACAAGAACACACACAGGTGAAAAACCATATTCGTGTTCAGTTTGTGGTAAAGCCTTTTCTCATAAGCACGTTTTACAAATACACACAAGAACCCACACAGGTGAAAAACCATTTTCGTGTTCAGTTTGTGGTCAAAGATTTACACACCAGCAAAACTTAAAAAGGCACACGAGAACACACTCGGGTGAAAAACCATTTTCGTGTTCAGTTTGTGGTAAAAGATTTACAGAGAAAGGAAGCTTAAAAATACACACGAACACACCCAGGTGACAAACCATTTTCATGCTCAGTTTTTGGTGAAAGATTTACAAAGAAGGGAAACTTAAAAAGGCACACAAGAACACACACAGGTGAAAAACCATATTTGTGTTCAGTTTGTGGTAAAGCCTTTTCTCTTAAGCACGATTTAAAAATACACACAAGAACCCACACAGGTGAAAAACCATTTTCGTGTTCAGTTTGTGGTCAAACATTTTCCCAAAGGAGAAGCTTAAAAAAACACTTATTAACCCACACTGGAGAACAATGTTTTCCTGCTCAGTCTCTGGCCACAGATTCGCTACAACAGCCCAATTAAAATGCTACACAATTCAAAAACCTTTTCCAGGTGCAGTTAATGTTCCAACATTTTCACAGAAGGGAACCTGAAAAGAAGACTTAACCCGCAGTGGCGAAAAGCCCTTTCTTTGCTCAATTTGTGGTTCAACACATTGGTTAAAAATACTTAATAATACATAATACTAAGTTTGTTGCCAAGGATTTATTTCATTTAATCTTCAGAATTTTCTATTAGCTTTGTAAACTACATTCTTTTCCTTTTTTTTAACTATAAGAACCGACTTTGGGTTTATTTTTGAGTAGTTCTTTTCGCTTTTCATATTTATCCAAACTGATTTGATTTGTATGTAAATAGACCTGGCAGTCGGTATATGAAGTCAAATGTGAATTGTTTTTTTAATTTTATTTTAATGTTGAACAAACAGATAATACTCAATATTCTTATGTACAATCCTTAGTATGGATAAAAATATTGATGGCTTGAAACTTATCGTTGTGATTGTATATTGCTTTCGCCTGTGGTCGCCTCCCCTGTGTCACCCACCTGTTTTCCATGTCTCGTTAACCCATGCCTTACTGCGTCCTGTTCATTTTAATTTTTTGGGGTGTAATTTTTTATTTTGGGCTCAGGTTTTCAGTTTGCTTTTTGTGTTTTTAATTAAAACTCTTTATGTATACCGTAATAATTGTATTGACACACTACTAGTGATGGGTTTGTGAGCATCACTTGTCGTTTCCATACAGTGACCTACTGCTTCGCAGAATACTTACACCTAGTGGACGTTAGAAATCACTGCAGGAAACGTTATACAAAAAGCCCAATGGTGCATTAACATCAACACGAGTTCATGTGGGCCGGACTATTTTAGATATAATATTTATATTTATATATATATATATATATATATATATATATATATATATATATATATATATATATATCGTAATTACTCGAATATAACACGCAGATTTTTGCTATATAATTAATTCCAATAGTTGGGGGTGCGTGTTATAATCAATAACTAATTTTTTAATTTTTTTTTTTTTTTTTTTTTTGTGTCTTGTTACATGGCCCTTAGCCTGGTGCTTTTTCTTGCCAAATAAATTGAATTGAAATTGAATTGAATAAAATAAATTACAAATTTTCGATCGAAAAAAGCATTGTCAAACTCACTTTGACGCACGGATTTTACGTCATCTCGTAGAGCCGACGCACGGATTTTACGTCATCTCGTGAAGCCGACGCACGGATTTTACGTCATCTCGTAAAGCCGAGACCACCACTGCCCCCCTCTAGCCTCGTACCCGTCTCAGTTCACCCTCTCTCAGTTCAGTGTTATAATCAATAACTAAAATAAATTACAAATTTTCGATCGAAAAAAGCATTGTCAAACTCACTTTGACGCACGGATTTTACGTCATCTCGTAAAGCCAATCGGATGATGTGTTGTGGGAGGAAGAGGAAGTGGATGAAGGAAGCGTGGACGTTGATAGGATTCTCAACGAAGAGATGTATGAGAGGACAGACAAAGAGAGAGAGGAACTTTTCATTTGAAGGATTCTAATGAATACATTTGTTTGAACAAAACAATCGTGAAACGAAGAAAAAAAGGTAAGATTTCTGATTTTCGTCAGCGGGAAATTTTAGGTGCGCACTATATTCGAGTACTGCGTTTTTCCAGATTTTTTGGCCCAAAGTTATACCTGCGTGTTATTTTCGAGTGCGCGTTATATTCGAGTAATTACGGTATATATATATATATATATATATATATATATATATATATATATATATATATAATATCAGTGGCGGGCCGGCAGGGCCTTCAAGGCCTTCTCTGCTGGCCTAAGAAATATCTGAATCATATTATATTTTGTCCATCAATACTTATTATTCCAAATGGTCTGTTAGCTTCCTTACATTGCTTTTGCCCCTAGTTGCACTGCTTCCAGATGTGTGTTTTCATATTGAAGCATTTAACCAATCACATTTCAGCCATTATTTGTTGCCAGATCAGATCTGCCTCAAAGACTTCACAATCAGTTCTTGCGGTCTCTGCTGCATTAAACTAGACTGTTGCTTTTAACCAATCAGATTTCGAGTTGGCAACCCCACAATTATTTTTCATAGGCGTTAGCATTTTGCTGGCTGGGACGTGTCATTGCTTTCACAAACTATGATTGGCTAGTCGGCGGGCCAAAGCAGCCAGAGATCGCAAACTCCACCCACATGGCCGACAGTGGCAAAAACAAATGAATTCTGTTGCAGATTTCTCTCACAAAGCTATTTTCCAGACGAACTTTTCCAGAAAAAAAATGGACATCATTAAGAAAGGGCGGTCAACTCCGAAGCTAGCAAGCCTGTTACAGCCGGGAATATGGTGTGTGCGGCACTTTCAGTGTGCTAACTTAGCTCCACAAGCAAATAGTATATTGTTGTTTTGATTTAAAGCCATTTTCAAAACGGACTATGCCAGAAATATGACAGGACAGGCTCGAATTTCATCATTAGCTTCTATGGCGATAGGAAAGAAGGAAGAAAGAAAGGAGGATGGATATTGTGTAAAAAGGATTTTTGGTGAGTAAAATATGGCCATATTCCTAAATAATATTTCAATTGTGGGCCAAGTTCTGATATCTGAAAAGCTCCAGTGTTTGTTTTTAAGCTCCAGTGTTTGTATTTAATCACAAAATGCTGCTAGGAAGTGGATTTTACCCCAGTTTAATTTTTGGCGTTTCACCATTGACGTCCATCGCTGTCTTTTCCCGGGAAAAATCACCCCCCTGGCCTGGTTGTAATGTCTCAAAAGCGCCAGTATTTGTATTCAATCAATAAATTATGCTAGGAAGTGGATTTTACCTAATTTTAGTGCATTTTTTGTCATTTCACGTATGGACGTATCGGCCTTCATCGCTGTCTTTTTACCGGGGAAATGATACTCCGGGCCCAGTTCTGATGTCTAAAAAGCTCCAGTACCGTATTTACTCGAATTAAACGCGCACTCGAAAATAACACGCAGGTAATTTTGGGCCAAAAACATCTGGAAAAACGCAGTAATCGAATATAGTGCGCACCTAAAATTTCCCGCTGACGAAAATCAGAAATCTTACCTTTTTTTCTTCGTTTCACGATTGTTTTGTTCAAAACCGGATAGAGAAATCTTCAGGTACGAGCGTGTCGAGTGTCGTGCATTACTTTCTCTTAACGAGGGTATGGGGACTTAAAAGACTTCAAAGGGACAATCAATTATGTGCGTTGAACTTGATTATTATGTGAAAAGGGATACACAGAGTGGACAAACATATCATGTAGACATGTTATGTTGCAATACCTTTTAGACTTCCTTGAACATTGACTACATTTCAATTGACAATACCATGTTTTAATTCAAATATCTATTGTCATTCTCAAACAAGAAAAGGAACATACAAATTGAATAAATAAATGATTTGAAGATTAGCACAATGGAAAAGACTATCACATGTGTTTAAACTACAAGTGTTCATCAAGAGTACAAATTTATTCATTAGAATCCTTCAAATGAAGAGTCCGCATCAGAATCTTGAAATAGTCTCTGCAGATATTCCTCTCTCTCTTTGTCTGTCCTCTCATCCGTCTCCTCATACATCTCTTCGTTGAGAATCCTATCAACGTCCACGCTTCCTTCATCCACTTCCTCTTCCTCCCACAACACATCATCCGATTGGCTTTACGAGATGACGTAAAATCCGTGCGTCGGCTTTACGAGATGACGTAAAATCCGTGCGTCAAAGTGAGTTTGACAATGCTTTTTTCGATCGAAAATTTGTAATTTATTTTAGTTATTGATTATAACACTGAACTGAGAGAGGGTGAACTGAGACGAGTAGGAGGCTAGAGGGGGGGAGTGGTGGTCTCGGCTTTCCGATTTTCGATCGAAATTACGAGATGACGTAAAATCCGTGCGCCGTTTTTACGAGATGACGTAAAATCCGTGCGTCAAAGTGAGTTTGACAATGCTTTTTCCGATCGAAAATTTGTAATTTATTTTAGTTATTGATTATAACACTGAACTGAGAGAGGGTGAACTGAGACGAGTAGGAGGCTAGAGGGGGGGAGTGGTGGTCTCGGCTTTCCGATTTTCGATCGAAATTACGAGATGACGTAAAATCCGTGCGTCGTCTTTACGAGATGACGTGAAATCCGTGCGTCAAAGTGAGTTTGACAATGCTTTTTTCGATCGAACATTTGTAATTTATTTTAGTAATTGATTATAACACGCACCCCCAACTATTGGAATTAATTATATAGCAAAAATCTGCGTGTTATATTCGAGTAATTACGGTAATTTATTTTAGTTATTGATTATAACACGCACCCCCATCTATTGGAATTAATTATATAGCAAAAATCTGCGTGTTATATTCGAGAAAGTACGGTATTTGTATTTAATCAATAAATGCTGTTTTCGGCTGGATTTTACCCCATTTTCTGACAATGTTTGCCCGCACGCCATTGACGTTCATCGCTGTCTTTTCCCGGGAAAATCTCCCCCTGGCCTGGTTTTAATGTCTGAAAAGCTCCAGTATTTGTATTTAATCATGAAATGCTGCTAGGAAGTGGATTTTACCTCATTTTTGTGCATTGATTTATTGATTATTTTTTATGTGTTGCAGCTGTAGCTGCAGTAGAGGTTTTATAGCCATAAAATAGTTTTTGAGGGTTGGATTGATACGTTGAAGGCGCTACCAGAAAATGCACCGCCCGCCACTGGTATGTATGTATATGTATGTATGTGTATGTATGTGTATTGGATTGGATAACTTTATAACTTTATTCATCCTGTATTCGGGAAATTTCATTGTGACAGTAGCAAGAAAAGGCATAGTTATAAGTTAGACAGTACAGTCGCAAAGGCCACACAACAACAAAGCAAATCAAAGTAAATGGAAACTGGAAAATGGAAACAAAAACTGGAACCACACACAGGAAGTCTTCCACAAGATGGGGAACTTCTGCAGACTGACTGAGGTAGAGAATATGCAGATTCACTCTTCCAAGCTTATTCGCACAGTTCCTCAGTAGTCTGGAGCTGAAGACAACAGTAGCAGAGTAGGGCCCCTCGACTCTGTTGCTAGTAAGCGCCGACAGCTCTTCCATCTTATCCCACGATGGAACAGTTGGTCAGAAGCGTTGCCTCTTCTCCCGGCACTTTTGTCCAGCTCTGAATCCCCGGCGGCATCGAGGTGTTGCTCCTTCCGCTGCGTATTGTAACAGCTAGTCCCATGTGTGTGGCAGCGTAGGTATGGCTGAATGGTTCCAAAAAAAGAAGTAGCTGAAAGAAGCCAGGCTAACAGAACAAGGAAAGTTGTAAAAACATTAATGTATAAAGTACAAAGTAAAGTAAAAAGGAATGTATTAAGAAATATTAAAATGTAATTTAAAAAAAGATAGGAGGGCTGTAAATAACAAAAAACAAGAGTGTACAGAGCTACTTCCACTGGCTCCCGCGTGAACGGCGCCATCTTGGAATCCACATACATACCATCTTGGTATGTATGTGTATGTATGTGTATGTATGTGTATGTATGTGTATGTATGTGTGTATGTATGTGTATGTATGTGTATGTATGTGTATGTATGTGTGTGTATGTGTGTGTATGTGCGTGTATGTGTGTGTATGTGTGTGTATGTGTGTGTATGCATGTGTGTGTATGTATGTATATGTATGTATATGTATGTGTTACACCCCGCATTTGATCTTGACACAGGGGGAAATAATCAGAACAGTGAAATGTTGTTGTTACTTCAATCCAACTTTTACTGTAATCATTTAACACAAAAACCCATAACATACAATTACACCCATATATATACATTATCAACATGTTAGAACCCAAAACATAATGTACAATTACACCTATATATATAAATATATATATTATCAACACTTTAGAACCCTGTTGGAGTAATCATTATTATAAATGTGTTTGCAATGCTTATTTAGGAATATAAAGCCTTATAATATACATGCTTACTATATTAATCAATATATTTGCTTATTAGGAATAGTAATGCTCATCCTAAATGTGTAACTATATTAAACAATATATATATATATATATATATATATATATATATATATATATATATATATATATATATATATATTGTTGATCGCTTTTATGTTAGAGTTAGAATTAATGTGTTTTCAACGAAGACAAACGCTTACTCCAAGGTCACTCTCCAGGACAGCTGGCTCCAGCTAGAGACTTAACAATTCACTGAGTCCTTGCTCCGAGGACTGATTACTGGAAGATACGCCTCAACCCTTTCCCCAGATACAAGTTCCAGGATCTACAAGGACTCTTAAACTACTTTGTTTACCTTATAATGAAAATATTATGCAATTCCTCACGCCATTGTTTGGGTGCCTTGTTCAACTTTTATGCTCACTTCGGCAATTCTCGCACTGTTGTTTTTCTAGATTACATAAACATGTTTTTCGAGTGTCGCGATTAAATTCAGTTACTGCAATTAAGAATGCCTTGTGGACTAAGACGACGTCACAAGGTATCTCCTTCGAAGTTGCAAGCAGTTATGTTGAAAGATGTTTTTCCTTTTTTAATTAAATATTACTAATAATGATTCAAAAGGTTTTAATCATTATTCCAACAAGAACCAATTTAAGAAATAAAGTACACACATTCAAACACAATAGATGGTTATTCTAGATTAAAATACAAAAACTATATTTTAAAAAATGCTTTCATTTTAAAGCCGGCTTTGTGTAGAAATAACGAGGTGAGAAACCCAAGACCATTTGTATTCATGTACAAATTCGAGCCCATCATCGACGTGTAGTCTAAACACATTGGACACAGAATGTTCGCCAAACATTTAGACTGAAACAAACCTTAAAAAGTCAGAAGGAGAACCTTAAGAGACAACTGTGTTGGTGTGGGAAGGGGTGATGATGGCTTCATCAGTTTATGAATGTAGAACAAATGTATTCTGTGAACTTCCTCACGTATGAAGTCGCATGCCCTGATTCTAGGCCTGGATGACCTGGCAAAAAAAAAGTCTTTCAGAAATTTTGCTTACAAAATGTGTTCTCAGTTAATGACAACCTTAAGAAATGTTTCATTTTCCTTTATTATTCATTTCAAACGTGCATTTTCAGTAACTACTGATTGACAGTGACACGTTAGTTTTTCCCAATTGCTAATTCAGAAAATCCAACTCACGAAAGCACAAGGCCACATTCAATTAAACTTGCTCCCATTTGTCAAAACCTCAAACCCATTTCACTCATAAAATCAATTCACACCTCACAATCCTCCTTTCTCATAAATTGAAACTAAGTCACTGAATTCCACAACCTAAACACGTTTTCATTCAGTTGTGGAACTTCTTCCACAACTTTTAAATTCATTCATTCATCTTCTGTATTCCATACAGCCACAAAAATGGGACCTGCAACCTTGAACAAAGCATGCATGCAGCAAATTTAGTTCCAATTGTCTCCAAATTTTATCTGTGAAAGTGCATAATTTTTAGTATGTGAGTAGTAAAAGTCGTAGACTACTAGGATTGACCCACCTTGCCTGAAAACTATGGAAATATCTTTTTATATATAGTACCACAAAAAATGGGACCTGCAACCAATGTTCCCTCTAAGCTGCGCGCGTGCGCAATTGCGCACTACTCTCGTCTTCTCCGTGCAGCAGCAATCATATGGCGCACACAAAATAAAATCCAAACTTTTTTCCTCTTTCCTCATGATGGCGCCGTTCATGCGGCAGCCAGTAACAGTAGCTCTGTCCGCTCTTATGTTTTTCGTGTTTTACAGCTCTTCTATCTTTTTTTTAATTACATTCTAATATTTCTTAATACATTCCTTTTTACTTTACTGTGCAAATAGAAGAACAAGCGGCAAAATCAGGTGAGAACTGTCTAAATCTGCTGTGTGTGTGGTTGTGCGCGTGCGTGCGTGTGTGTCTAGTATGTGTGATCGTTTGTCTTCAACCTACACAATGGAGCAGGGGTAGGGAACCTATGGCTCGGGAGCCAAATGTGGCTCTTTCCATGGGTGCATATGGCTCTCCACGAACCTGTGAGGTAAAATTTGAAAATGAATGGTGAGAGAGCTGAGTCCCGAACATACTAATAGGAGCATCATTGTGGCGTTGACACTACCTCTACCACCACTTTAATCATAATTTTGTTTTTTATTACACTTCTGAATGCATGATATCATTGATACTGATTTATTAGCAACATCATAAAAATGTTGTCAAAAGAATTCTGAGACTTTTTATACCTAAAAGTGGTGAAAGGATAAAAAGATCACACATTTTCATGCAATTTTACTTTTCAATTCTGAGAATGGCTCTCAAGAAATAACATTAGAAAATAAGAAATGTTTATGGCTCTCTCCGTCAAAAAGGTTCCCAACCCCTGGACTACAGTAAATGGAAATTAGCCCTCAGCTACAATCTAACATATATATGTTCATTAACATGAATATAAATATGTTCATTAATATGTGCTATCCCCTATTAAATAAATCAAAGCAAAAACATGGAAAAAAATATTGCATATAAATGGAAACTTGACTATCTCATGTGACACGTTCAGCAGAAAAGTCATTTGAACGAGAATGAGAAGTGAGAAGGACAGATGTGTAAAATAAGTTAAAATTTAAGTCGGATTTGTGCATATTCTAATGGCATTTATGAAAATGTTTTATTCATAGATATTTTTTCATTCATTTTCTGAACCGCTTTATCCACTTTATCACTCGCGGGGGGTGCTGGAGCCTAGCCCTGCTGACTTTGGGCCAGGGGCGGGGGACACCCTGTATCGGTGGCCAGCCGATCGCAGGGCACAAGGAGACGGACAACTATGCATACTCAGACCCAAACCTAGGGGCAATTTTAGAGTGTCCAATCAGCCTGCCCTACAATGCATATTTTTGGGATGTGGGAGGAAAACGGAGTACTCAGAGAAAACCCACGCAGGCCCAGGGAGAATATGCAAATTCAACACAGGTGGACCGACCTGGATTTGAACCCAGGACCCCAGAGCTGTGAGGCCGACGCGTGAACCACTCATCCGCCGGGCCGCCCATTCATAGATATTAATCATTACATTTTATTATTACTAAATCATGTATGTGTAGTAGACATGCACCTGCTTATGGCAGGTGTGATACTGGTGTGTGCCCATAGCGAGCAATGATGATGTTGCTCACACCGGTACTCAGTGTGCTTAGCGAGGTTGTCTTTCTGCCCAGACAAGCTAAAAATTAGAGGGAACATTGGGTGTAAGTGTGGATGGTTGTCTGTCTCCTTGTGCCCTGCGATCGACTGGCCACCGCGACCCGAGAGTGGATAAAGCCGTTCAGAAAATGAGAATCTCGGCTGAAATGTTTGCACTTCGCTTTTGGTCTCTTCAATTAAAACTCTTTAAGTATACCATGAATGTCCTGGTTTCCCTGCGATTGGCTCCACTCCCTCCTTCACCCCCACACTACGTGACATTATGACAAGTCAAAGAAATGGGCTGGTAAATCGGGCTGCTGCTATTCTCCTTTTCACTCACTGCCACACCACAGGTAACTAAATTGTGGGAATCTAGACATTATTTGCAGAGGCAATCATTTATTTGTGGAAAAAAATCTTGCATCTTCATTCGCTTCAATTTTAAATTCAAGCTTCCATGGAATTGCTACACACATAATGGAAATTCCTCCTCTACATAACAATTGAGACGGACAATCATGCACACACACACCCCCATACCTAGGGGCAATTTAGAGTGTCCAATCAACCTACCATGCATGTTTTGGGAATGTGGGAGGTAACCGAAGTACTCAGAGGAAACCCACGAAGGCCCAGGGAGAACATGCAAGCTCCACACAGATGGACATGACCTAGCTTTGAACCCAGGACCCCAGAGCTGTGAGGCTGACGCGCTAACCACTCACGCCAAAAATGTGTGCATTTAATTTAATATTCCTACACTTTTAAAATACAAAAAATCTCTGAATTCTTTAACAACATTGTTATGCCGTTGATGTGCAAAAAGGAGTCTCATAAAAAAAATCATTATGATTAAAGCGAAGCTAGAGGTACCGTCAGTGACACAGTGGTGTGCAAACGTGACTATTAGTGTGTTCGGGACTCAGCTCTCTCACCAGTGGTTTCACATTTTATTTTACAGGTTAGTGAAGAGCCATAAGCAATCCAACAAAGGGACCATAAACAGCCCATGAATTAATTGGCAGTGGTGGGATTTGGACCCACGCCTCCTGAGAGACTGGAATTTATATCCATGGCTCAGACCACTTGTCCACACGACCTTGAATGAGGGATTGTGTAGTTCTAAATTGTGAAATAACCTTAAAAACCCTTATATTTAAATATTAAAATGTGTTATTTGTTACTTGCAATAAGATCAAACGCAATGTAACATTTAAAGCAAATGTCCTTAAAATTGTCTAACTTTTTCTCAAAATGTAGCTTTTCGATTTAGTGTCACGTCTAGCTAGACTCGAACTGGACTTCGAGCTGCTGTCTTCACGCTGTGGCATTAAGAGACCAAATTTAACATTATCGCCCCCTCTGTCTAAAATCTGAATTGAGAACTTGGTATTTTGAGGTATTGAGACAGTAGAGGGCGATAATGCTACAGTACGTTGGCTGCCGACAACCGTAAAACCCCCAGCGGAAGAAAAAGAAAAAGAAGAAGAAGAAGGGATTCGGGCGTTCATTTCTGCATGGCTAGGGTTTTAACTTTTTGTTTGTGTGCCTCTTGTTTCTCCTCAATTTAATTTAACTTAAATGAAACGAAACCTCGACAACATGCTCAACATTAAATAGTTTGTGGACTCGAACGTCAGTCCGTTTGTCTTCAATCCGTTTTGGGAGTCGTACTTTAGCCTAGCCTAGCTGGCAGCTAACAAAGGAACACGTCGTCTGCATCAGTACGTCGTCAAGCGAACACAAAAAAGTGTGAAAAATGTCTGGGAGAACGACGCCGGTTGCGGCAAAGTTTCAGAAGGAACTTTATGGCGTGAAAGAGGAACTCTCATGTCATCAACATTTTATTGTTTGCAAAATGATGCAAGCTAAAGTTGTTCTTCACAAACTCGAAGGTACGTTCACTTTTGATGATCATAAGTGCATGATAGACCGATATATACTTTACGTTACACAATTAATATTTCATAATGAAATTTTTAACGGGGTGGCATTGTTGTTTCTGATCGTGACTTTATTGAATGAATCGAAGCATGACAGCGCATAGCATTATGGCTAGAACTGAGAACGTGCTACAATGATGAACCATTAGATGTCGCTAACTGATCACTATACAGTGGTACCTCGACATACGATCATAATCCGTTCCGAGACTGAGATCGTATGACGAGGTTCTCGTAACTCGAGCGGACGTTTCCCATTGAAATGAATGGAAAAAATTATAATTCGTTCCAGCCCTCTGAAAAAAACACCAAAACACGATATTGGTTTGGAAAAAATGTTTTATTTCTTCTAATTCCCCATCTATTAACAAAGTAACACATAACTAGTGGTTTAAAAAAATGAAATGTGTTTAATCTTACTAAAATTGGGCGGATTTCGCCGAGGGGAGAGGGGCACAAAAGGGGCGGGGGGCTTCGGTTTTTTTTTCCCACACAACGCACTCGTAAACGGAACAAACACTCCACCCTCACGTTCGCTGTCGATGGGCTGTTTGCTGTTGTACTATTCCCTTCAAAATATTCCGAAAATGATGCACACAAATGTCCTCACAATCGGATAACGCCAACCACTTGCCAACGAGCAGCAGTCTTTTATCAGCGATCGCTCCGCTGCTCATGGGAGCTTCGGGGGCGCTGGCTAGCAGCTCCCTTTTAGCTTGTAGCATCTGTGTTCGCATCCCCTCGAACGGCGCCTATGATAGAGTTGCTACCGGGATGCTATTGCGGGGAGTTGCGAGCCAGCGAACGAGAAGTAATATAATACTCCTCGTATTAGATAAAAATAACAGGAAATGCAGCAGCTGAGCTTACCCACGTATTGATTGTGGGTAAAGTTTTATTCTGAGTGACATTGCCTGTCGGCGTTGTGTGCACGAGTATACTTCATTACCCAGAAAGCCCTCTCTTACCCGCGCATGCGCGTTGTGCGTTTCCTGGTCTGAATAACTCATTCGGTGCTCGTAAATATTGTTACACACAAAAGATATGCAAAAAAGACAGTGCCATGGCCACCTGGCTTGGTCGCATCACAAAATTTCGATCGCATGACGGGCGAATTATTCGATCGAAATTTCCGTTGTAAGACGAGAATATTGTATGACGAGCGGTCGTGTGACGAGGTACCACTGTACAGTACTATAATCTGTAACAGCCAGTGGCGATGACGTCATATACAAGCGGCGAAGATTTTGCCTTCAGACGGGAAAAAAAAGAATAGAAATACGAAACATATTGTGGAAATGTGTGAATTATAAACCTTTTCTCCAATGGAAAAATGATAACCAACTGATCTTTTTTAGTCATCTCGTTTTAAAAACTCATACAATCAATGCAACCAAGATAATAACGAAATCATTTAATTTATAAATGCCATTCGGGTATAAATTGTTAAAATATTTAGAGACACAAGTCAAAGTTTTTGCCAGGTTTAACAGTATTCAAATTTAAATATACAAAAAGCAAATTGATGATACGAGAATCGGGATTAATGAATATGCCACTTAGTTATACTTACTATTATCCTATTAATATTAAAACATGTTTTCATATTTATAAGAAAAATACTTGAAGCCAAACAATATATATTAACAGGAGTTTGATACTCGTGGACTGCAACATACATCATAGATCAATTTACAAATAGAAAGTTTGAATAAACCTTAGGAATGATAATAACACACTTTTTTTATTTCCGTTAAAAAAAGAACACAACATATCGTCAAAAAGCAGCGATTCCAAAAAAAATGTCTCACATTATTGATCCCCCCCAATTTTCAAATATAGATTGAATAATATACATACATGAAACATCTTATTTTGAACGGAAGGTTGGCATTACGGGAAACTGTCTTTCCCATCATGCACCCCTGACAAGAAATGCAAGGGCAAAAAAAATAAAGATGGCCGAATAGGGAGCGCTTAGTCTGCTAATATTTGACTTTTTGCCCGTCTAATTTGTCTTTTAATTTCAGTCACTTAACTAAACTGAAGTATTGACGATGTTTCTAGCATTATTCACTATACGGATTCAACATCAGTCATCCATCTTAAAACTGTGCAACTTTATTTAGCTTAGCTTCGCTAGCTAGCTGCTATAAAAAAAACAAGCGTCTCCATCAACACGTCGTAAAAAAGCTGAATTCAATTGTGCGAAATGGCTGCCATAAAACAACAACAAAGTTCCAGGGGGAACTTTTTGACGTAAAAGAGGACCTTACACGTCACCGCCACCCCATTGAATGCAAATTAATGCAAGCAAAAGTTATTCTTCACAGACTAGAAGGTGGGTTCACTTTTGATGAGCATTTGTTTACAGTACACAGCGTGATTTATAATTTCCGTGTCCAAATGTTATTCTATTGATGTTGCAATGTATGTGAGACTATTTGGGTGTGTACATTTTATTATCTCCCAATTCCATTTTTAAAAGCCTGCAGTTGGGAATACTACCCGTGGATTACAATATTTTGCATGTGTGAAGACGTTGACTGCGTCTATTGGTCCAAAAATTCATGAAACTAAATAAACCCCCATCCACCCAGCCGAACCCCAATTTACAAATTTCTCAAATACACACTTCAATTTTAAAAAAGAAACGTCTGTCTTCTTTCAAATTGTATCATAATAATAATAATAATCGGACATAGGCTTTGTCATCATCATTGACTCGACAAAAGCCTAATTGTCATCATACCCAGCTGCGTATGACGAAATTGGTAGTGCTTCTCCACAAGGTGCGCTTTCCCGGCAAAAGGCCCAAATAAGTGATAATTTCAGACTCGTTGGCATTCTGCCGTGATGGATATATTGCATCATCCCTCGAGCGCAACCAAATCCCGCCAACTGCAGAAAAAGTTTGCCTCGCAGATGCCAACAAAGAAAAAAAAACGGATCACTTACCTCCCACTGTCTCCTCACTTACCTTCAGTCAGTCAGTAGGAGGCAGATCACCGCCCAACGTCCTTCATGTTACCTCACCCCGAAGTTATTACACAGAAGGGATTGTGTGTTGTGCTACTGTAAGTTCAGAGTCCTGATGGCTGTTGGAAAAAAACTGTCCTTAAGCCTATTTGTCCGTATTTGTGAGACCTGTAGCGTCTGCCAGAGGTCAGAAGCTGGAACAGGTTGTGACCAGGATGGTATGGGTTCCCGGCTCAGCTGAGGTAACGAGGGCTGGCAATGTCTTCCAGTGAGGGCAGAGAGCAACCGACGATCCTCTAGGCAGTGTTAATCACTCTGCATGGCCTTTTTGTCTGTTGCCGTGCTTCCAGCGTACTACACTGTAATCCAGTATGCCAGGATGCTCTACACAGTGGCTCTATAGAAGATCACCAGAAGCTTCGTTTCCAAGTTGTTCATCCTGAGTACCCTGAGGAAATGGAGTCGTTTCTGGGCCTTCTTCACTACTGCCGTGGTGTATGTAGACCAGGAGAGCTTATCCGTCACCTGGACCCCCAGGAAGTTAAAGGACTGGACCCTGTCTACACATACTCCATTTCTGAGGAGTGGGGCCAGATCTGTGCTGTGTTAAGGAAAGTCCAGGATTATTTCTTTAGTTTTCGTGGTGTTCAGTGTGAGATTGTTCACAGAGCACCACAAAGACAGTTTGTTGACCTCATCTCTGTAGGCTGACTCATCCTCTCCTGAGATGAGTCTGACCACAGTGGTGTCTTCGGCAAATTTGATGATGGAGTTAGAGTGGTGGGTTGGTGTACAGTCGTATGTGTACAGGGAGTACAGAAGAGGACTCAGTACACAGCCTTGAGGGGAGCCAGTGCTCAGTGTAATGGAGGAAGAGAGGTGGGAACCAAGTCTAAAAGTTTGTGGTAGTCTGGTTAAGAAGTTCTTTATCCAGCACCAGATGGGAGAGGATAGTCCAAGGTGGGAGAGTTTGTCAGCCAGAGTGTCCGGTATTATAGTGTTGAATAAATAAAATAAAATAAAATCAGACTTAGGCTTGTCATCATCATTGACTAGACAAAAGCCTAATTGTCATCATACCCAGCTGCGTATGACGAAATTGAAAGTGCTTCCCCACAAAGTGCACTTTTCCCAGGCAAGAGCCCAACCAAGTGATAGTTTCAGACTTGCTGGCACTCTGCCGAAGGCTGAGCTATAATCAATGAAAAGCTTCCTCACGTAGTTCCCATGGTGCTCCAGGTGGCTCAATGCTGTATGTAGAGCAATGGTGATAGCATCCTCAGTGGACCTGTTAGCTCTATAATCAAACTGGTGAGGGTCAACTGAGGGAGGGATTGTATTCCTGATATGGCGGGCTATCAACTTTTCAAAGCACTTCATGATCACAGGCGTGAGAGCAACAGGCCCATAATCATTCATCCTGTCAATGGTTGGCTTTTTGTGGACAGGGATAATGGTGACAGATTTCAGGCAGGATGGAATGATGGATTGTTGCAGGGAACAATTGAAGATTTTTGTGAAGACTCCAGCCAGCTTGTCAGCACAGGCTTTGAGCACCTTCCCAGGTACTCCGTCAGGACCAGCAGCCTTCCTGGTGTTCACAGACCGCATTTCCAGTCTCACTTCCTGTTCCTGGAACTTCAGTGTATTGCTGCAGGGTAGTGGCGGGGGTGTTGAGACTGCGTCTGACTGGGTCGATCCCTGATATGGCGGGCGACCAACTTTTCAAAGCACTTCATGATCACAGGTGTAAGTGCAACAGGCCTATAATCATTCAGGCCGTCAATGGTTGTTTTTTTTAGGGACAGGGATAATGGTGGCTGATTTCAGGCAGGATGGGATGATGGATTGTTGCAGGGAACAATTGAAGATCTTTGGGAAAACACCAGTCAGCTGGTCAGCACAGGCTTTGAGCACCTTCCCAGGTACTCCGTCAGGACCAGCAGCCTTCCTGGTGTTCACAGTCCGCAGTGCCTGTCTCACTTCATGTTCCTGAAGCTCCAGTGTACTGCTGCAGGTTGGTGGTGGATAAGTTGAGACTGGGTCTGATTTGTCAGTCTCAAAGCGGGCAAAGAAACGGTTCAATTCCTCTGCTAGTGAGGCATCTGCGTTAACAGACACATTATTGTCATTGTAATTGGTAATACAGACGCTCCCCTACTTACGAACGAGTTAGGTTCCGAGCGATTGTTCCTAAGTTGAATTTGTTTGTAAGTTGATTCAGTGCTATATTTTGTATTATAATTTATGTTTAAGGCCTATATAAGTATATTGAAGGTTTATATAAGTGCATTTGTATGTTTAAGGCTTGTATAAGTAACGCACATTGGTTTGTACTGAAAAAAACATTTAATAAAATGGAGAGAATATGTACAGTATTGTATAGAGAGAGACAGATTTATGTATTAGAAACTGGCCGAAAGAAGCGATCTAACGACGATTGCACAGTTTTCTTCTTTTTTTCATCATAAATGATGCGGTAGCACTGTATGGCATCATTCAATTGATTTGCAAACTTTGTGCAACGTTCAATATTTGGGTCCTGCTGCTCGATCTTTCTGTTTATAAATGGTACTGACGGTCGAACGATTCAAGTTGTTATATGTGCAACGCTTACCACTCTCACGCGCATCAAGCTTCGTTAATATTGCCACTCGTTTCAAATGAAATGGCTTGCCTCTTCCTTGCAACTGCCTCAATAGAAGCCTTTCACTTTTTACCAACCATATTCAATAATGGATGCACAAGATATTTAATGATACAGATGAAAAAGGTTCTTTGCGCACTGGAGATACGTCACGCACTTCCGCATTGCAACGAAGAAGGTAGATGCTGGGTGAGCTGAGCCCTCGCAGCGCCAAGCGTATTAGCGGCGGAAAGAAGCACTACTCGGAAAAAAATACAAAATTGGACTTACGAACATTTTTCGACTTAAACGCAATTTGCAGACATGTTCGTATGTACCGTTGTTCATAAGTTGAATGTTCGTAAGTTGGGGAGCGTCTGTAAGTCGTATTCCCTGCCACATCTTCTATGAGTTATTTCCTGTGAAGTGCTCCTCAATTTTCCTTGTATTTGCTGCCTTGGCCTTTTTAATGCCTCTCTTCAGCTCTGCTGTGGCAGCGCTGTATTGTACCTTGTCCCCTGACCTGAAGGCAGTGTTACGGCATTTGATGAGTGTCTGTGTCTCCTTGGTCATCCAGGGTTTTTGGTTAGGATAAAAACATATCCGTTTATAAACAGTGACGTTGTCCGTGCAGTTGTTGATGTAGGAAAGTACAGTGTCCGTGTAGTCCTGGAGGTTGTGTTGTTCAAAAAGTTCCCAAAGTGGTGCGGGAAAAACAGTCCTGCAGCTGAGAAAGGGCGTCCTCGGGACATGTTTTTATTATCTTTATTTGTGGCCTTGTTAGCCTCCGGAGTGGGGTGAATGAGGGGGTGAGGTACAGGCAGAGATGGTCTGATCTAGCTAGGTGAAGGAGGGGTGTGGCTCTATAATCATGTTTGATATTAGAATAAACATGGTCTAGAGCAGGGGTGCAGGTTTTCATTCCAACTCAACAAGAGGATAACTTTTGCAAGTGTAATCAGTAAATTAAAGTCAGGTGCTACTTATTTTAGAAGACACCTGATTGGTTAAAATGTCGGCACTGGATCGGTTGGAACAAAAACCAGGACCCAATGCGGCCCTCGGCGGAATCGGTTTGACACGTGGTCTAGAGTTTTATCTCCTCTGGTGTGACACTTCACGTACTGGATAAACTTAGGCAGAACAGCCTTTAAACATGCTTTGTTGAAGTCACCGGCGACAATAAAGACTCCATTGGGGTGGTCAAGCTGCTGTTTGTTTACAGCCGCTAGCAGGATGCTAAGTTCCATGCTAACATTAGCATCCAGTGGGATGTAAACAGCCATTACAATGACAATCGTTAGCTCTCTAGGTAGATAGAATGTTCTGCACCGTACTGCCAAGAGCTCTAAATCCGGGGAGCAGTGAGTGTTAATGATCTTATTATTGCAGCACCATTCATTGTGTATGTACATGTAAAGGAGAACCCCCCCACCCCCCTTTGCTTTTCCCTGATAATTCTTTCGAAAGATCATTTCGAAACAGCGCCCGGCTAGCTAGCGATACCGCGGTGTCAGGGATTTCCAGGTGTAGCCACGTTTCCGTGATGAAAATAATGTTGCAGTTCCTGACAAAGCTGTTGGTAGCAAGCTGAAGTTCCAAATCGTCCATTTTGTGGGTGATGGATCTGGCGTTGGTCAAGAAGATACTCGGAAGCGTTGCTCGGTGTGGTTGCTACCTTAGCTTAGCAGCTAGGCCTGCCCGGCATCCGCGCTTTTGCTTTCTTTCCCTTCGCCGCCGCCGTCGTACTCTGAGTGGGCTGACTATCCACGGACATCCCGGTGGTCTCAAGATTTCCTCGGGAATATTGTAGGTCCGTTGGTAATCTGTTGTGATGTATATATCGCATCTGCTCCCGAAAGTAATTAAATCCTGGAGACTTTAGAAAAAGTTTGCCTCGCAGATGTTATTAAATAACGATAAGATTGAGGAAACAAAACACCAAACAGTAGAGCATAGAGCCCCTGCACCCGTGCGCACCACCATCTTGATATCTTTGTTGGATCCGGGGGAGCCGTTTGGGGCCGAGGATTCTTTTGCGGCCCTTCAATGGCAGCGGAGGACAAAAGTCGCATGTCGTTGTCTAACGGTGATGTAGTGTTGAAACCGAGGTTATGTCCTAAAAGTTACTTCTTCAATGATTTATCATAATGTTCATTGAACTTGTCAACATTCCCACTGTGATTGATTGTTTTGTGACGAAATAAATGTATGGCGCCCTCTTCCGTTTGGTTTCATTTCTGTGAACAAGAAATTCAGTCATTTTATAATTGGAAAATGGTTGATCATTTATCTTTGTGTCTTTGCAGGTTTCAGAAATGATCTTGGTGCTGATGGGCGGGAGTCTGTTGACCTTGAAGGCGAAGTTGAGCTCCCACAAATCAAAGAGGAGGAGCAAGAGTTCCCTCAACAACAAATGGGAGACGAGCAACTTCCGATCAAAACGGAGGAAGATCATTTGACCTGGTCACTTAGTGAGTTCATGAAGAGGGAAGATGTTCTGGGCGTGGCCAGCGGAGGGGCGGAGCCTGCAAACACCACAACATGGACCCAAATTAAAGAGGAGGAGCCAGAGTTCTCTCAACAGTGCAAAAGAGAAGAACAACCTCCAATCCAAAACGAGGAATGTGTCAAATGGTCAACTGGTGAGCCTTTCAAGAGTGAAGATGATCTGGGTGTGGCCAGCGGAGGGGCGGAGCCTGAAAACGCCTCAGCATGGCCCCAAATTAAAGAGGAGGAGCCAGAGTTCTCTCAACAGTGCAAAAGAGAAGAGCAACCTCCAATCCAAAACGAGGAATGTGTCAAATGGTCTACTGGTGAGCCTTTCAAGAGTGAAGATGTACTGGGCGTGGCCAACAGAGGGGTGGAGCTGCTGAGCGGCAGCTCAACAGAAGGAAGGCGAGCAGAAAATTTAGTTGCTCCTTTATCAGATGGCAACGACTTGCTTTTTGATGATGTTGAAGATGTTAAGAAAAATCCCAGTGGCGACAAACTCAACAAATGCTTTCAGTGTGGGAAAACTTTTGGGAAAAAGTCTTCTTTGAAAACACACATGAGGAGCCACACTGGGGAGAAACCCTTATCATGTACAGTTTGTGGTAAAACATTTACACACAAGGGAAAATTTAAAATACACACAAGAACCCACATGGGTGAAAAACCATTTTCATGTTCAGTTTGTGGTAAAACATTTACACGGAAGGAACACTTAAATCTTCACATAAGAACCCACACTGGTGAAAAACCATTTTCGTGCTCAGTTTGTGGTAAAAGATTTACAGAGAAGGGAAGCTTAAAAATACACACAAGAACCCACACTGGTGAAAAACCATTTGCATGTTCAGTTTGTGGTAAAAGATTTACAGGGAACGGAAGCTTAAAAAGACATACAAGAACCCACACTGGTGAAAAACCATTTTCGTGTTCAGTTTGCGGTAAAGCCTTTTCTACAAATAAACACTTAAAAATCCACACAAGAACACACACGGGTGAAAAGCCATTTTCGTGTTCAGTTTGCGGTAAAGCCTTTTCTCAAAAGCCACATTTACAAAAACACACAAGAATCCACACAGGTGAAAAACCATTTTCGTGCTCAGTTTGTGGTAAAACATTTACACGGAAAGAACACTTAAATTTTCACATAAGAACCCACACTGGTGAAAAACCATTTTCGTGCTCAGTTTGTGGTAAAAGATTTACAGAGAACGGAATCTTAAAAATACACACAAGAACCCACACTGGTGAAAAACCATTTTCATGTTCAGTTTGTGGTAAAAGATTTACAGGGAACGGAAGCTTAAAAAGACACACAAGAACCCACACTGGTGAAAAACCATTTTCGTGTTCAGTTTGCGGTAAAGCCTTTTCTACAAATAAACACTTAAAAATCCACATAAGAACACACACGGGTGAAAAGCCATTTTCGTGCTCAGTTTGTGGTAAAACATTTAGACGGAAGGAACACTTAAATCTTCACATAAGAACCCACACTGGTGAAAAACCATTTTCGTGCTCAGTTTGTGGTAAAACATTTACACGGAAGGAACACTTAAATCTTCACATAAGAACCCACACTGGTAAAAAAACATTTTCGTGCTCAGTTTGTGGTAAAAGATTTACAGAGAACGGAATCTTAAAAATACACACAAGAACTCACACTGGTGAAAAACCATTTTCATGTTCAGTTTGTGGTAAAACATTTACACAGAAGGAACACTTAAATCTTCACACAAGAACCCACACTGGTGAAAAACCATTTGCGTGCTCAGTTTGTGGTAAAACATTTACCCGGAAGGAACACTTAAATTTTCACATAAGAACCCACACTGGTGAAAAACCATTTTCGTGCTCAGTTTGTGGTAAAAGATTTACAGAGAACGGAATCTTAAAAATACACACAAGAACCCACACTGGTGAAAAACCATTTTCATGTTCAGTTTGTGGTAAAAGATTTACAGGGAACGGAAGCTTAAAAAGACACACAAGAACCCACACTGGTGAAAAACCATTTTCGTGTTCAGTTTGCGGTAAAGCCTTTTCTACAAATAAACACTTAAAAATCCACATAAGAACACACACGGGTGAAAAGCCATTTTCGTGCTCAGTTTGTGGTAAAACATTTAGACGGAAGGAACACTTAAATCTTCACATAAGAACCCACACTGGTGAAAAACCATTTTCGTGCTCAGTTTGTGGTAAAACATTTACACGGAAGGAACACTTAAATCTTCACATAAGAACCCACACTGGTAAAAAACCATTTTCGTGCTCAGTTTGTGGTAAAAGATTTACAGAGAACGGAATCTTAAAAATACACACAAGAACTCACACTGGTGAAAAACCATTTTCATATTCAGTTTGTGGTAAAACATTTACACAGAAGGAACACTTAAATCTTCACACATGAACCCACACAACTGAAAAACCAATATCCTGCTCAGTTTGTGGTCAAGCCTATTCTCAAAAGCAATATTTAAAAAAACACATAACCCACACTGGAGAATAATGTTTTCCTGCTCAGTCTGTAGCCACAGATTCGCTACAACAGTCCAATTAAAAAGCTACACAATTGAAAAACCTGAAAAGAAGACTTAACAACCCGCACAGGAGAAAAGCTCTTTTTTGCTCAATTTGTGGCAGGAATATCTTAAAAACACAATTACCCACAGCGGTCAGAAACCCCTTTCCTGCTCAGCTTCTTGCCAGAGATTTAGTCATAAGGATAGACTTAAAAGACGCAAATGTGTTGTGATAAGCGGTGGCCAATGACGGCTTTGCTTGCTTTTTCAATTTCTGTATGAGGGATCATTGTAATCGCAGTATAATTGTATTTTGCATTCTGAAAATCTTGTTTACACTTTTTAATGTGTAATATCGATCCACACTATTCAAATACAGTAATACCTTAAGATACAAGCTTACTGCGGGATCGAGCTAGTATGTCAATTAACTCGTATCTCAAGTCAATTATTCCCATAGAAATGAACAAAATACAAATTACCGTGTTTTCACGACTATAAGGCGCACCGCATTATAAGGCGCACCCTCAATGATTGACACATTTTAATTTTTTTCCCATATAAAGCACACTGGATTATAAAGCGCCCTGTCTATTTTGGAGAAAATTTAAGACTTTTAAGTGCGCCTTATAGTCGTGAAAATACGGTAATCAGTTTCCATACTAAAAAAACACAAAAAATTGTTCAAATTTACTACCGAATCACAATTGAGAACATCTGGTATGCTCATATTGCAAATTTGTCTTGTATGTTGGAACACTTGTATGTCAAGGTAATACTGTATAAGAAAAGAGTGTTGTTGAAGATTTTATTTACTTCCAAATTCTATCCGAAATAGTAGAGCCTAAATTAGGAAATTACAAAGTGAATAATCAATAATGTGATCTAAATGATACATTAGTAACATTAGTAGATATATGGTGTGAAAGACAATGAATTTGCTCAAAATAAATAAGTTGTACAATGTCCTTATACTTTTGTCATATTATAAGATGAATCACGTTTTTAAACCGATTTATCGTGTCATCTTTTTGGTAGTTCCAATAAAGCTCTCTTTTTGGCGAAAAATACTTTTTGGGTCTTTTTGTTGACAAAATCAGCCTTCCAAATTCAAAGGTGACAAAAAAGAGAAGTGTTATGTGCTAAGATTTAAAAATTAAGGAAAATGAATACATTAATTTGAACAATTTGACAAATTAATAGTTTTCTTTCTACAGGGGTGAAAATACAGTAACTTCATGTCTGAAATTAGCGGTTAATTGTTTTTATCTTTTTGATGTTGAAGGGGATAATTGGTAGAAATGTAACAATTTTTTTATTTACTTAGCTTATTTACATTAGAAAAGCGTAACCGGACGATTCGCCGAAAGACGTTTCGCCGAATGGATGTTTGGCCAAACGGAGGTTTCGCCGAAACTGGATCGTGTGTGTACACCAGTAGCGGGCGGTGCATTTTCTGGTAGCGCCTTCAACGTATCAATCCAACCCTCAAAAACTTTTATGGCTATAAAACCTCTACTGCAGCTACAGCTGCGACACATAAAAAATAATCAATAAATTAATGCACAAAAATGGGGTAAAATCCACTTCCTAGCAGCATTTCATGATTAAATACAAATACTGGAGCTTTTCACACATTAAACCGGGCGAGGGGGTGATGTTTTTTTCCGTTTTTTTTCCACGACAACGCACTCGTAAACGGAACAAACAAATTTAAATTAACTTGGATTAATATATACAGACACTCAAACATACGTTTAATGTAACTTTACACAAAACTGAATTCTAATTTTGTTGTAATCTTTTGTTACCTTCGTTTTCCGGGTTGGCGGTTTGCCACGCCTCCACCCTCACGTTCGCTATCGATGGACTGTTTGCTGTTGTATTGCTTTCAAAATATTCCCAAAATGATGCACACAAATGTCCTCACAATAGGATAACGCAAGACCACTTGCCAACGAGAAATAGTCTTTAAAGAACGATCGCAGGAGCTTCTTTCCTTAGAAAGAATAACAGGAAATACAATAGTTGAGCTTACCCACGTATTGATTGTGGGTAATGAAGTTTTATTCTGAGAAAGGTTGCCATTGCCTATGGGTGTTGTGTGCACGAGTATACTTCATTACCCAGAAAGCCCTCTTTTTGCCCGCGCATGCGCGTTGTGCGTTTCCTTGTCTTAGGAGAAACTCGTCTGAATTAATCGTTCCGTGCTCGTAAATATTGTTATACACGAAAGATATGCAAAAAAGACCTGGCTTGGTCGCATCACAACATTTTGATCGCATGACGGGCGAATTATTCGATCGAAATTTCCGCCGTAAGACGAGAATTTTGTATGACGAGCGGTCGTATGACGAGGTACCACTGTACTGGAGCTTTTGAGACATTACAACCAGACCAGGGGGTGATTTTTTCCCGGGAAAAGACAGCGATGGACGTCAATGGTGAAACGCCAAAAATTAAACTGGGGTAAAATCCACTTCCTAGCAGCATTTTGTGATTAAATACAAACACTGGAGCTTTTCAGATATCAGAACTTGGCCCACAATTGAAATATTATTTAGGAATATAGCCATATTTTACTCACCAAAAAAACTTTTTACACAATATCCATCCTCCTTTCTTCCTTCTTTTCTATCGCCATCAAAGCTAATGATGAAAGTCGAGCCTGTCCTGTTATATTTCCGGCATAGTCCGTTTTGAAAATAGCTTTAAATCAACACAACAATATACTAGTTGCTTGTGGAGCTAAGTTAGCGCGCTGAAAGTGCCGCACACACCATTTTCCCGGCTGTAACAGGCTTGCTAGCTTCGGAGTTGACCCCCCTTTCTTAATGATGTCCACTTTTTTCTGGAAAAGTCCGTCTGGAAAATAGCTTTGTGAGCACACAGAATCCATTTGTTTTTGCTTCTCTCGGCCATTGTGGGTGGAGTTTGCGATCTCAGCTGCCTCGGGTACTGCTTTGGCCCGCCTACTAGCCAATCATAGTTGGTGAAACCAATGAAGTATTCCAGCCAGCAAAATGCTAACGCCTATGAAAAATCATTGTGGGGTTGCCAACTCGAAATCTGATTGGTTAAAAGCAACAGTCTAGTTTAATGCAGCAGAGCCCGCAAGAACTGATTGTGAAGGCTTTGAGGCAGGTCTGATCTGGCAACAAATAATGGCTGAAATGGGATTGGTTAAATGCTTCAATATGAAAACACACATCTGGAAGCAGTGCAACCAGGGGGAAAAGCAATGAAAGGAAGCTAAAATAAATAAAAATAAAATCAGACTTAGGCTTATCATCATCATTGACTAGACAAAAGCCTAATTGTCATCATACCCAGCTGCGTATGACGAAATTGAAAGTGCTTCTCCATAAAGTGCGCTTTTCCCAGGCAAGAGCCCAACCAAGTGATAGTTTCAGACTTGCTGGCACTCTGCCGTGATGGATACATCGCATCACCTCCCGAGCGCAACCAACTCCCTGCGACTGCGAAAAGGTTTGCCTCACCGATGCCAACAAAGAATAAAATGGATCACTTACCTCCCACTGTCTGCTTACTTACCTTCAGTCAGCCAGCAGGAGGCAGATCACCGCCCAACGTCCTTCATGTTTCCTCACCCCGAAGTTGTTACACAGAGGGGATTGTGTGTCGTGCTACTTTAAATTCAGAGTCCTGATGGCTGTGGGAAAGAAGCTGTCCTTAAGCCTCTTTGTCCGTGCTTTGTGAGACCGGTAGTGCCTGCCAGAGGGAAGCAGCTGGAACAGGTTGTGACCAGGGTGGTCCGGGTCCCCAACAATGTTGCCGGCTCTGCTGAGGTAACGAGGGCTGGAACAGGTTATGACCAGGGTGGTCCGGGTCCCCAACAATGTTCCCGGCTCTGCTGAGGTAACGAGGGCTGGCAATATCTTCCAGTGAGGGCAGAGAGCAGCCGACGATCCTCTGGGCAGTGTTACTCACTCTCTGCATGGCCTTTTTGTCTGCTGCCGTGCTTCCAGCGTACCACACTGTGATGCCGTATGCCAGGATGCTCTCCACAGTGGCTTTATAGAAAGTTACCAGAAGCTTAGTGTCCAAGTTGTTCCTCCTGAGTACCCTCAGGAAATGGAGTCGTTTCTGGGCCTTCTTCACTACTGCTGTGGTGTTTGTGGACCAGGAGAGCTTGTCCGTGACGTGGACCCCCAGGAATTTAAAGGACTGGACCCTGTCTACACGAACTCCATTTATGAGGAGTGGGGCCAGATCTGTGCTCTGTTTGCGGAAGTCCAGGATTATTTCTTTAGTTTTTGGGTTGTTCAGTGTGAGGTTGTTCATCGAGCACCACGAAGACAGTTTGTTGACCTCGTCTCTATAGGCCGCCTCATTCCCTTCTGAGATGAGTCCGACCACAGTGGTGTCATCAGCAAATTTGATGATGTAGTTAGACTGGTGGGTTGGTGTACAGTCATAAGTGTACAGGGAGTACAGAAGAGGACTCAGTACACAGCCTTGAGGGGAGCCAGTGCTCAGTGTAATGGAGGAAGAAAGGTGGGGACCAAGTTTAACAGTTTGTGGTCGGTTGGTTAGGAAGTTCTTTATCCAACAGCAGATGGAGGAGGATAGTCCAAGGTGGGAGAGTTTGTCAGTCAGTGTTGAAGGCTGAGCTATAGTCAATGAAAAGCATCCTCACGTAATTCCCATTGTGTTCCAGGTGGCTCAATGCTGTATGTAGAGCAATGGTGATAGCATCCTCAGTGGACCTGTTAGCTCTATAAGCAAACTGGTGAGGGTCAACTGAGGGAGAGATTGTATTCCTGATATGGCGGGCTATCAACTTTTCAATGCACTTCATGATCACAGGCGTGAGAGCAACAGGCCTATAATCATTCATCCTGTCAATGGTTGGCTTTTTGGGGACAGGGATAATGGTGGCAGATTTCAGGCAGGATGGAATGATGGATTGTTGCAGGGAACAATTGAAGATCTTTGGGAAAACACCAGTCAGCTGGTCAGCACAGGCTTTGAGCACCTTCCCAGGTACTCCATCAGGGCCAGCAGCCTTCCTGGTATTCACAGACCGCATTTCCAGTCTCACTTCCTGTTCCCGGAACGTCAGTGTATTGCTGCAGGGTGGTGGTGGGGGTGTTGAGACTGGGTCTGATTTGTCAGTCTCAAAGCGGGCAAAGAAACAGTTCAATTTCTCTGCTAGTGAGGCATCTGCGTTAACAGACATATTATTGTTATTGTAGTTGGTAATATGTCGTATTCCCTGCCACATCTTCTTTGGGTTATTTTCTGTGAAGTGCTCCTCAATTTTCTTAGTATATTCTGCCTTGGCCTTTTTAATTCCTCTTTTCAGCTCAGCTCTGGCAGCTCTATATTTCATCTTGTCCCCTGATCTGAAAGCGATGTTACGGCATTGTTTATTTATAGTGACGTCGTCCATGCAGTTTTTGATATAGGAAAGTACAGCGTCCGTATAGTCCTGGAGGTTGTTGTGTTCAAAGAGTTCCCAGTTGGTGCGGAAAAAACAGTCCTGCAGCTGAGAAAGGGCGTCCCCGGACCAAGTTTTTATTGTCTTTATTTGTGGCCTTGTTAGCCTCCGGAATGGAGTGTATGCTGGGGTGAGGGCTAGACAGAGCTGATCTGATCCAGCTAGGTGAGGGAGGGAAGTGGCTTTGTAAGCATGTTTGATGTTAGAATAAACATGGTCAAGATTTTTGTCTCCCCTCGTGTGACATTTTACGTATTGGATAAACTTAGGTAGAACACACTGTTCCCTCTAAGCTGCGCGCGTGCGCAATTGCGCACTACTCTCGTCTTCTCTGCGCAGCAGAAATCCTATGGCGCGCAGTAAAAAAAAAAAAACGGATTTTTTTTTTTTTTTTTTTTTTTTTTTTTTTTTTTTTTTTTTTACCCCTTTCTTCATGATGGGCTCGGTTCTAATGTCCAAAGAGCTCCAGTATTTGTATTTAATCATTAAACGCTGTTTTCGGCTGGATTTGACCGAATTTGAGAGCATTTTGAGCTGTTTGGCGAATGGACGTATATAGACGTTTTTTTGCCTCCATCGCGATATCATCACGACATTTTACCAAGGAATTCACTTCCCTGGGCTCGGTTCTAATGTCCAAAGAGCTCCAGTATTTGTATTTAATCATTAAATGCTGTTTTAGGATGGATTTGACCCGATTGCTGTCATTTTACGGCTCGGTTCTGCTACATCTGCCCGCCCAAGAGTGCTTATTCCCGGGCTGCCATTGATGGTAGACTAACATTGATTTTTACTATAATTTGGACAACACCGGCGGCGGGCCGGATTAAAAATCCTAACGGGCCGTATATGGCCCGCGGGCCGAGGTTGAAAAACTTGTACACACACGATCCGGGGGCGGGGCGAGCGCGCGAATCCCGTTTCGGCGAAACCTCCGTTCGGCCGAATGAACGTTCGGCGGAACGTCCATTCGGCGTCCTGCCCGTCTGTCAAACGTCCGTCGGCGAAACGTCTTTAGGCGAATCATCCGAGTACCGATGATGTCGCTCACACTGGTACTCAGTGCGCTCAGGGAGGTTGACTTTCTGCTCAGACCAACGAAAAATTAGAGGGAACATTGGTAGAACAGTCTTTAAACATGCTCTGTTGAAGTCACCAGCAACAATAAAGACTCCATCGGGATGGTCAAGCTGTTGTTTGTTTACAGCCATTAGCAGGAGGTTTAATGCCGTGTTGACGTTACCATCAGGAGTAATTGAGATCGCCGTTACTATGACGACCGTTAGCTCTCTCGGTAGATAGTAGGGCCTATATCGTACTGCCAGTAGCTCTAAGTCCGGGGAACAGTGAGTGTCAATGATTCTACTGTCACCACAAAATTCATTATGTATGAACAAGCAAAGTCCTCCTCCTATGCTTTTGCTTGTTAGTTCCTTTGAACGATCGTTCCGAAAAAGCGTTCGGCTAGCTAGCGATACCGCAGCGTCAGGGATTTGCGGGTGTAGCCACGTTTCCGTGATGAGAATAATGTTACAGTTCTTAACAAAGCTGTTGGTGGCAATTCGAAGTTCCAACTCATCCATTTTGTGGGTGATGGATCTGGCGTTGGTCAAAAAGATACTCGGAAGCGGTGCTCGGTGTGGTTGTTGACTTAGCTTAGCAGCAAGGCCCGCCCGACAACCGTGCTTTTGCTTCCTTTCTCTCCGCCGCCTTCGCCTCCTTCGACGTGCTTTGAGTGGGCTGACTATCCACGGAGATCCCGGAGGTCTCGAGATGCCCTCGGGGATATCGTAGGTTTGTTGGTAGTTCGTTGTGACATCGGATATATCGCATCTCCTCCCGATAGCAATTAAGTCGTGGCGACTGTAGGAAAAGTTTGCCTCGCAGATGTTGGTAAATAACGATAGGATTGAGAAAAGAAAACACCAAACTGGAGAGCAAAAAGCCGCTGCATCCGTGTGCGCCGCCATTTTTGCTAGACCGACTTAGGGTATATACAGTAGCTCTAACAAATTCCGAATTACAAGGATTGTATCTGCTTATTAGACAGCCTACTGGTGATAACATTGATGTCCAGGATGATGCAAATTATGAAAATGAGTTGAACGAGAATGATTTTGTTCTTCCTTTTTCAGGCCAGATATGCAAGTAAGGTGAATTCTGGTAAAGATCGAGACTACGGACTTCCCAAGTGTATTTGTATTTGTCATAAATAAAAAATGATTATGGGATTGCGTATGTTACACCCTGCATTCGATCTTGACACACAGGGGGAAACAATCAGAACAGTGAGATGTTGTTGTTACTTCAATCCAACTTTTACTGTAATGATTCAACACACCTCCCGTGCCTCAAGCTATTTGCTAAGACATCAGTAATCGAATACCGATCTTCACATTCAATCCAAACTCGTTGTGCATTCTCAACATTCAATCATTAATAAATCAAACACTCTAGTATGTCACACTAATAGATCAAACACTCTAGTACAGGGGTGGCCAAACCGGTCCTCGAGGGCCGCTGTGGGTGCAGGTTTTTGTTCCAACCGATCCAGCCCAGGCACTTTGACCAATGAGATTTCTGCAGAAAACAAGAAGCACCTGACTGCAATCCACTGATTGCACTTGTAGGACACCAGATTGGTGAAAAGGTGTCCTCTTGATGGGTTGGAATGAAAACCCGCACCCACTGCGGCCCTTTGTGGAATAGTTTGGACAACCCTGCTCTAGTATGTCACACTCTCCCCCACAAAAACAAACGTCGTCCCGACATCAGTATATTCCAAATATCTTCCCCTTGTTGGTTGTAATGCTGAACAGTCTAGCGAACTTGTCATTTCACATCCTCTTCTGTAAGCTGATACTCATGAAAACTCCAGGCGGCAAGGGCCACAGTTCAAATATAATCCACAACTCGTACGGTCCACGTTCACTGGATGGAAACTGTAATCACAGTCCGTAACAGTCCATGTTCGCATAATACATGTCACCCTTGTAGGCTCAAGCCTGTTGGAGTCCATACATAAAGGGTGGTTGAATGTAATATGGCTGCAGGTGTACTAACCAAGGAACCACTCCTGGTGCAGGGTAAGCAGGTAGCAGCTGATGTGGTGACTGAGTACTATAACAGGAGGGGACACCAAGCTGATCATAGGTCGTTCGTCGTGGTGGATGTCTCTCACTTCTTGGCCGTTCATAAGTCAACGCCTCAGGTTCATTCACAGTGGTTGGCGGAGAGGTCTCTGATAAATGATCATCACGAGGATCTTCAACAGCCAGATTTGTTCCCTCACCAGGCAGGTCCTCCAGCTGATAGTCATCTTCTGCTTGTACTGGTCCGGAAGCAGGGCCCTTCACTTCGAGTCTCTGATTCGCTGGCAGTGGCCTGTGCTTAGACTCCATCCCTTGGGCATCTCTCTCATTTAGCACCTGGAGGGGCTCGTAGTAAAAGTCATCTTCGTAACCACTGTCTTGGTCTGTCTCTTGAAGATGAGATACCGGCTGCTGTTTATTTCTCTCCATACTCTTGTCAATTTTTCCTCCTTCTGGTGTCAGGTTTTTTATCAGGATGCGCTCTCCTGGTTGTAGCACGGAGCTCCTCACTTTGGTGTCATAGTGCTTTTTACCTCGTTCTGCAGCTTTTCGTACACTCACAGTGGCAATGGTGTACGCCTCCTCCATCCCTTGTCTCTGTTCGCTCCTTCTACGAGGCTGTTGTAACTAAAATGATACAAAAATTTTCATTTGAGAATACAACACTGAGTGACTTGGTGGTGTTGGACCCAAGAAAGAGAGAGAGATGTTGGATTACACAAGTATTGTTAAGCTTGCAAATAGGTTTACACCAGACTTTGATCAGGAACAATTAAAAGATGAGTGGGAAGACTATCAACTAATACCTGATGATCTTCTCCCTCAGAAAAGTCAGGATGGACAACCAATTCGTCCAGAGACATTTTGGCCTCATGTGTTCAAAATGAAAAGTGGTTTGGGGCTGGATCGCTTTCCACTGATGAGAAAGATGTATCTAATTTTACTCAGCCTTCCTCACAGTAATGCTGATAGCGAGCGGGTTTTCAGCCATGTGAGGAAAATTCATACAGAGTACAGAAAGACAATGGGAACAGACACTCTTACTTCTTTATTACAGATGAAATTGAACTGTGACAACTGTTGCTCACAAGTGAGACCCTCATTAGAGCAGATAAAGTCTGCTAAATCATGCACATTGGCTTACAATAGGAAGCACTGAAGGCACAGTTTGTTGCATTGTAAACTTTTTAAATTGAATAAAAGACTTTGTATGCAAATTACCTTTGTTATTTCTATTACACTGTCTGGTTACCGCGAGTAAACATGCGTCGTACGTTGTTTGTAAGGTTTTTTGGGGGTTTGTAAGGGGAATCATAATCATTTATAAGGGCAGTTATCGGCAGAGGTTGACAGGTATGCGAATGACATTTATAAATTAAATGATTTCCTTATTATCTTGGTTGTATTGATTGTATGAGTTTTTAAAACGAAATGACTAAAAAAGATCAGTTGGTCTCGTTCGCATTTGAGTCTGACTACTGGAACGTACCACCAGCATAACATAACAGGAGAGGTGGGGGTCTTGAAACCCGAAACACGCTTTTCTTATTCAACTCCTGAATTCATTTTTAATCATTGTACATGTTCAAAAAATTATTGCAGACGCAAAATACTAAACCAAAAAAAAAATAACGCACGATAAATAGCCCCTCTCCATTGAGCAATTTACTCGTACACGATGATGAATTTAATATTGAGCTGGATGCGTTCACTGTTTAAGTTCCAAAAATGTGAATTTGTGCAGTTAACGGCTGTGCGAAAAGCACAATGTGATATGCCAAATGTTGTTTTCGACTTGACGAAAGGAAATGATGAATATCAGTCGATTAAATGCGAAGCTGAAAAGGCAGTTTTTAAAAAAGGTGAGCTGGAGATGGTGCTGTGCAATTCACATGGGAAAGACATTGACAGCTTGACCCACTGCATCACAGATTATATTACCTTCTGTGTTGAGAACATTGTACACCCCAAGAAGGTCCGTTGTTTCTCCAACAATAAGCCATGGGTCACCAGGGATCTAAGGGCCCTCCTGAACAACAAGAAGAGGGCTTTTAGGTCGGGGGAGAAAGAGAGTCTGAAAATGGTCCAGAAGGAGCTGAAGAGAGAGATAAGGAAGGGAAAGACCATCTACAGGAGGAAGCTGGAGAACCAACTCCAGAGAGGCAACACCAAAGAGGTCTGGAGGAGCTTGAGGACCAACATCGGGCCATGGAGGCAACAGTGAGAGAGACCCGGAGACCCGAGACAGGGAGTGGGCCAATGAACTGAATCAGTTCTTTAACAGATTCAGTCCTGCCGCCACTCCCCTGACCCCTCAGACCAGAAGCAACTCTCCCCCTCGTTCTCCTCCTCCTCTTCCTCCCCCTCTTCCACCGGTCTCTGCATTACTGTCGATCAGGTGATAAAACAGCTAAAGAAGATCGAGGCAAGGAAGGTGTCCAGACGGCCTCAGCTCCAGACTACTGAGAGAGTGTGCGGATCAGCTTGGCAAAGTGATTCTGCATATTTTCAACCTCAGCCTCAGTCTGCAGAAGGTCCCCACCTTGTGGAAAACTTCCTGCGTGGTCCCAGTTTCTAAGACTGCGTACCCCAGGGAGCCAAACCACTTCAGGCCGGTAGCATTAACCTCTCACCTGATCAAGACATTGGAGAGGATCATCCTCTGATGAATGCAGAGCTGGACCCTCTGCAGTTCGCCTATCGTCCAGGCATTGGTGTGGAAGATGCTACCACCTACCTCATGCACAGGTCTCTTTCACACCTGGAGAACACGGGGAGCACGGTGGGAATGATGTTTTTTGACCTCTTCGGTGCGTTCAACACCATTCAGCCGGTCCTACTGAGAGGGAAACTGGAAGAGGCAGGAGTAAGGAACCACCTATCCGCATGGATCATCGACTTCCTCACTGACAGACCACAATATGTGAGACTCCGGGACTACGTCTGATGTGGTAGCTTGCAGCACGGGGGCCCCACAAGGCACAGTGCTCTCCCCACTCCTCTTCTCCCTCTACACATCAGAATTTCAAACATAATACAGACACCTGCCACCTCCAGAAGTTCTCTGACGACACCGCTATTGTTGGACGAGTGACGGACGGGAACGACTTGGAGTACAGGGGAGTCATCACAGCCTTTGTTGACTGGTGTAGGCAAAACCATCTCTACATCAACACCAGTAAGACAAAGGAAATGGTCATCGACTTTCGGAGGAATCCTCAACAGACCACTCAGGTGAACATCCAGGGTACAGACATTGAAATCGTGGAGAATTTGAAGTACCTGGGTGTTCACCTCAACAACAAACTAGACTGGTCCACAAACATACAAAAGGGGCCAGAGCCGCCTCTACCTACTGAGGATTCTACAGTCCTTTGGAGTGTGCAGGACACTGCTGAAGACTTTCTACGACACTGTGGTGGCATCTACATTGTTTTATGCAGTGCTTTGTTGGGGTCGCGGGAGCACAGAGAGGGACAGGAACAGGCTGAATAAGCGGATCAGGAGGGCCAGCTCTGTTTTGGGCTGTCCTTTGGACTCTGTGGAGGAAGTGGGAAAGCGGAAGATGCTGACCAGGATGATGTCCATCATGGACAGCGCCTCCCATCCCCTGCATGAGTCTGTGGAGTCTCTCCAAAGCCCTTTCAGCAATAGACTGCTGCACCCTCATTGCAGGAAGGAGCGCTTCCGCACATCCTTCATCCCAACAGCTGTCAGGCTCTTTAAGAAAAAAATTGCTGTGTGTTAAGACCTACCGTATGCATGCATGCACATCTATATGTATGTATATACGTGCTTATATATGTATATGTATATATGTATATATATGTGTATATATATATATATATATATATATATATATGTATATATATATATACACCTATTTAATATAAGTAAGGGAAGATGTCTTTTAATCATATAATTTCAAAAGGAAACGAAATATGTTTTTATGTTCAAAATTAAAGTGGAAAACAGAAAATATTTTTATATAGTTATTTTTACATTTTACAAAATACTCATTGAACTAAAACACAAAAAGAAAAGAAAATGGATGGAAAAATTGCAAATATTCGTTAAAAATGGGAAAATCAAGAAATATAATTTACATCTAGTGGTTGGTGCGGATTAAGGGAATAATGTAAATAAAAGAAAAAAACAAACTTTTCCTTTTGGGTTTAAGAGACCTTTGAGAAATTGCAAATTTTTTGATATATTTTCTTAAAATGCACTTCTTCAATAACTTGTGATTGACAGTGTCTTAATTATTGTGTACAATGTCCACGAATACTGAAATTAAAATTAAACAAATTTTCTCCTGACCTCGAGAGAGCGGCACCTAAATAAGAGACTGATTCCCGCGAGTTCAAACCGTTTCATTGAAGAACTACTTCTCCCGTGATGCCAATCGTCAAAACAGAACAGCTCCATTATCAAGGACGATTTTTTTCTGCGCATGCGCGTTTTGCGACGCCTCCTTTTGAGATGCGATCTTCAAGTGATTTATGTTTCATTTAATTTTCAGTTTAATTCAAACCTGAGCAAATATTTTTGCTCAAACCACATGTCAGACCATTTGAAGATTATTTATTTCCTATGTCCGACTCTTACATTTATAAACTTAATGCAACGAAGGAAGTGACGCTGCCACCGCGCATGCGCAGTTTTCGTCACCAAACTTGACCAATGGGTCCCCGTCGTGTCTAGCATAAGCTATTTTATGACCTTAAATATCAGCCATTTTCAAAATCTCGAAAAATCATTCGAGATTCAAATCATTTTCAAGACCTCGTTGAAGCTTTGCGGGCTACTTTAGCTCAGCCTGTTAGCATATATCAAAGGAACAAGTCTCTCACGTCGTCGAAGAGCTTTGAAGCTTTGCGGCCTACCTTAGCTTAGCCTAGCTAGCAGCTATCAATGGCGTCTCCATCAGAATTTACGTGTGGGAAAAGAGCAGCAACGTTCCACGAGGGAAACTCGATATTTTGCAAAATAATGCATGCAAAAGTTGTCCTTCACAGACTAGAAGGTGGGTCCATTTATATATATATCTATATATTTCCTAAACCATTAAGGCTTAATGCTAATTGTAGAAGTGCTATATCTGTGCAATGCAATTGCAAATTCAAGTACAGTAATCCCTCAGCATTTCACTACATCGCGGATTTTTTCTGGGGAAAATGTTTTTTAAAAATGTGAAAAGTGGCCCAGAATTTACCTTTTTATTTTGACGTGTGTGGGTTTTCTCCGGGTACTCCGGCTTCCTCCCACATTCTAAAGACATGGTAGGCTGATTGGACACTCTAAATTGCTCCTAGGTATGAGTGTGAGTGTGAATGGTTGTGTGTCTTGTTGTGCCCTGCGAATGAGTAAGGGTGCCCCGCCTCTGGCCTAAAGTCAGCTGGAAATGGTTAGACCCCCCCCACCACCCACCCACCCACACACAACCACTCTGATGAGGATAAAGCGGTTCAGAAAATGAGATGAGATTAAAGAATCCTTTGGGTTTAATAAAACAACACATTTTTATACATTGAAATGTGTTGGTGTGCTCTTAATTGTACTTTAATTTTGAAGGTGAACTCTTTTTTTCCTCAAACTGTTGATTACAATGCGGGTCACCCGCGAGTGCTATACTTATTCCTTGTTAATTAAACATTTGCTGTGGCAGCCAGCATATTTCAGGAATACCTTGACATACGAGTGTCCCAATTTACGGAAAATTTAAGAAACGAGCTAAATTCCGAGCATTTTTTTTCCTTGAGATATGAGACAAATTGGAGAAATTCCATGTGGTCGAATATGTGTGGGTGTGTATAGTCATTTGAGTTGATTTCAGTTAAATTTCAAGTTAATGTCATGTTACAAGCCTAACCACCGCCAATATAAGTATAAGACTTTACATTCCCAGTCTAACCTAAAGGACTTCTCGTTAGATAGACAGATTATGAAACATATCATTTATTTTCGTGTCTTTGCAGGTTTCAGAGAATATCTTGGTCCTGATGGGAAAGAGTCTGTTGGCCTTAAAAAGGAACTTGAGCTCCCACAAATCAAAGGGGAGGAGCCAGAGTTCCCTCAACAACAAATGAGAGACGAGCGACTTCCAATCAAGAAGGAAGATGATGTCACCTGGTCATTTGGTGAATTCCTGAAGAGGGAAGAGGATCTGGGCGTGACCAGCAGAGGGGCGGAGCCTGGACACACCTTAACGTTACCCCAAATTAAAGAGGAGGAGCCAGAGTTCCCTCAACAGCAAATCAAAAAGGAGGAAGAAGATGTCACTGTGTCAACTGGTGAGCCTTTCAAGAGTGAAGATGATCTGGGCGTGGCCGGCAGAGGGGCGGAGACTCCGAACGGCAGCTCAGCAGAAGGGCAAGCAGACAATTTAATTGCTCCGTTATCAGAAAGCGAAGACTTGCTTTATGAAAATGAAGGTCTTAAGGACGGCAAACTCTGGAAATGCTCTCAGTGTGGAAAAACCTTTGGGAAAAAGTCTACTTTGAAAACACATATGAGGAGCCACACTGGTGAAAAACCATTTTCGTGTTCTGTTTGTGGTCAAACATTCACACGGAAGGATCTATTAATTAGTCATGCAAGAACACACACAGGTGAAAAACCATTTTCGTGTTCAGTTTGCGGTAAAGCCTTTTCTCAACAGCATCACTTAAAAAGGCACACGAGAACACACTCGGGTGAAAAACCATTTTCGTGTTCAGTTTGTGGTAAAGCCTTTTCTCATAAGCAAGTTTTACGAATACACACAAGAACCCACAGTGATGAAAAAACATTTTCGTGTTCAGTTTGCGGTAAAGCCTTTTCTCAACAGCATCACTTAAAAAGGCACACGAGAACACACTCGGGTGAAAAACCATTTTCGTGTTCAGTTTGTGGTCAAAGATTCACACAGACGGGACACTTAAATAGTCATGCAAGAACACACACTGGTGAAAAACAATTTTCGTGTTCAGTTTGCGGTGAAGCCTTTTCTCATAAGCAAGTTTTACGAATACACACAAGAACCCACACTGGTGAAAAACCATTTTCGTGTTCAGTTTGCGGTAAAGCCTTTTCTCAACAGCATCACTTAAAAGGGCACACGAGAACACACTCGGGTGAAAAACCATTTTCGTGTTCAGTTTGTGGTCAAAGATTCACACAGACGGGACACTTAAATAGTCATGCAAGAACACACACTGGTGAAAAACAATTTTCGTGTTCAGTTTGCGGTGAAGCCTTTTCTCATAAGCAAGTTTTACGAATACACACAAGAACCCACACTGGTGAAAAACCATTTTCGTGTTCAGTTTGCGGTAAAGCCTTTTCTCAACAGCATCACTTAAAAGGGCACACGAGAACACACTCGGGTGAAAAACCATTTTCGTGTTCAGTTTGTGGTAAAAGATTTAAAGAGAAAGGAACCTTAAAAACGCACACAAGAACCCACACTGGTGAAAAACCATTTTCGTGTTCAGTTTGTGGTAAAAGATTTAAAGAGAAAGGAACCTTAAAAATGCACACAAGAACCCACACAGGTGAAAAACCATTTTCGTGTTCAGTTTGTGGTCAAACATTCACACAGAAGGGAAACTTAACAATTCATGCAAGAACACACAGGTGAAAATACATTTTCGTGTTCACTTTGTGGTCAAACATTCACACGGAAGGATCACTTAATTAGTCATGCAAGAACACACACAGGTGACAAACCATTTTCATGCTCAGTTTGTGGTAAAAGATTTAAAGAGAAAGGAAGCTTAAAAATACACATAAGAACCCACACCGTTGTAAAACCATTTTCGTGTTCAGTTTGTGGAGAACAATGTTTTCCTGCTCAGTCTCTGGCCACAGATTCGCTACAACAGTCCAATTAAAAAGCTACACCATTCAAAAACCTTTTCCAGGTGCAGTTAATGTTCCAACATTTTCACAGAAGGGAACCTGAAAAGAAGACTTAACAACCCGCAGTGGCGAAAAGCCCTTTCTTTGCTCAATTTGTGGTTCAACACATTGGTTAAAAATACTTAATAAAACATAATACTAAGTTTGTTGCCAAGGATTTATTTCAGTTAATCTTCAGAATTTTCTATTAGCTTTGTAAACTACATTCTTTTTCTTTTTAACTATAAGAACCGACTTTGGGTTTATTTTTGAGTAGTTCTTTTCGCTTTTCATATTTATCCAAACTGATTTGATTTGTATGTAAATAGACCTGGCAGTCGGTATATGAAGTCAAATGTGAATTGTTTTTTTAATTTTATTTTAATGTTGAACAAACAGATAATACTCAATATTCTTATGTATAATCATTAGTATGAATAAAAATATTGATGGCTTGAAACTTATCGTTGTGATTGTATATTGCTTTCGCCTGTGGTCGCCTCCCCTGTGTCACCCACCTGTTTTCCATGTCTCGTTAACCCATGCCTTACTGCGTCCTGCGACTTTTGTTCATTTTAATTTTTTGGGGTGTAATTTTTTATTTTGGGCTCAGGTTTTCAGTTTCCTTTTTGTGTTTTTAATTAAAACTCTTTATGTATAACGTAATAATTGTATTGACACACTACTAGTGATGGGTTTGTGAGCATCACTTGTCGTTTCCATATAGTGACCTACTGCTTCGCAGAATACTTACACCTAGTGGACGTTAGAAATCACTGCAGGAAACGTTATACAAAAAGCCCAAGGGTGCATTAACGTCAACTCGAGTTCATGTGGGCCGGACTATTTTAGATATAATATTTATATTTATATATTTATATATATATATATATATATATATATATATATATATATATATATATATATATATATATATTATATCAGTGGCGGGCCGGCAGGGCCTTCAAGGCCTTCTCTGCTGGCCTAAGAAATATCTGAATCATATTATATTTTGTCCAATACTTATTATTCCAAATGGTCTGTTAGCTTCCTTACATTGCTTTTCCTCCTGGTTGCACTGCTTCCAGATGTGTGTTTTCATATTGAAGCATTTAACCAATCACATTTCAGCCATTATTTGTTGCCAGATCAGATCTGCCTCAAAGCCTTCACAATCAATTCTGCGGGCTCTGCTGCATTAAACTAGACCAGGGGTAGGGAACCTATGGCTCGGGAGCCATATGTGGCTCTATTGATGGGTGTATATGGCTCTCCGCTAACCTATGGTAAAATATGGGAACCGCTGGTGAGAGAGCTAAGTCCCGAACACACCAATGGGAGCGTCACGCCGGCAATGTGGCGCCGACACCGATCTCTAGCACCTTTTTAATCATAATTTTCTTCATTAGACTCTTCTGCATGCATACTCTGATTGATACTCATTGATTAGCAACAGTTGAAAAAATGTACTCAAAAGAATTCAGAGATTTTTTTTTAACTTCCAAAGTGGTGAAATGATTAATAAATTGCACACATTTCATGTATTTTTACTTTTAAATTCTTAGTATGGCTCTCAAGGAATAATGTTTGAAAATATGAATTGTTTATGACTCTCTTCGTCAAAAAGGTTCCCGACCCCTGAACTAGACTGTTGCTTTTAACCAATCAGATTTCGAGTTGGCAACCCCACAATGATTTTTCATAGGCGTTAGCATTTTGCTGGCTGGGACATGTCATTGCTTTCACAAACTATGATTGGCTAGTAGGCGGGCCAAAGCAGCCAGAGATCGCAAACTCCACCCACATGGCCGACTGGCAAAAACAAATGAATTCTGTAGCAGATTTCTCTCACAAAGCTATTTTCTAGACGGACTTTTCCAGAAAAAAATGGACATCATTAAGAAAGGGCGGTCAACTCCGAAGCTAGCAAGCCTGTTACAGCCGGGAAAATGGTGTGTGCGGCACTTTCAGTGTGCTAACTTAGCTCCACAAGCAAATAGTAAATTGTTGTTTTGATTTAAAGCCATTTTCAAAACGGACTATGCCAGAAATATGACAGGACAGGCTCGACTTTCATCATTAGCTTCGATGGCGATATGAAAGAAGGAAGAAAGAAAGGAGCATGGATATTGTGTACAGTTAAAAAGAATTTTTGGTGGGTATAATTACAAATATGGCTATATTCCTAAATAATATTTCAATTTTGGGCCAAGTTCTGATATCTGAAAAGCTCCAGTGTTTGTATTTAAGCTCCAATATTTGTATTTAATCACAAAATGCTGCTAGGAAGTGGATTTTACCCCAGTTTAATTTTTGGCGTTTCACCATTGCATACCTGTCAACCTCTGCCGATAACTGCCCTTATAAATGATTATGATTCCCCTTACAAACACCGTACGACTCGTACGGTGTTTGTAAGGTTTTTTGGGGGTTTGTAAGGGGAATCATAATCATTCATAAGGGCAGTTATCGGCAGAGGTTGACAGGTATGCCATTGACGTCCATCGCTGTCTTTTCCCGGGAAAAATCACCCCCCTGGCCTGATTGTAATGTCTCAAAAGCTCCAGTATTTGTATTCAATCAATAAATGATGCTAGGAAGTGGATTTTACCTAATTTTAGTATTTTAGTGCATTTTTTGTCATTTCACGTATGGACGTATCGACGTTCATCGCTGTCTTTTTACCGGGGAAATGATATTCCGGGCCCGGTTCTGATGTCTAAAAAGCTCCAGTATTTGTATTTAATCAATAAATGCTGTTTTCGGCTGGATTTTACCCCATTTTCGGGCGATGTTTTGACCGTAGGCCATTGACGTTCATCGCTGTCTTTTCCCGGGAAAATCACCCCCTGGCCTGGTTTTAATGTCTGAAAAGCTCCAGTATTTGTATTTAATCATGAAATCCTGCTAGGAAGTGGATTTTACCCCATTTTTGTGCATTAATTTATTGATTATTTTTGTGTTGCAGCTGTAGCTGCAGTAGAGGTTTTATAGCCATAAAATAGTTTTGAGGGTTGGATTGATACGTTGAAGGCGCTACCAGAAAATGGACCGCCCGCCACTGGAAATAAATAATACCCCAATCTAGTAGTTTTTTGCAAACATTTAACATTACATTCGCATTCTAGTTTGTCTATCATCTCCTATAAAACTTTCTTACTCAGTTTTTCCAATAGTTACACATATAAATAAAAATCTAGTAACATTTCTACCAATTATCCTCTTCAACATCAAAAAGATAAAAACAATTTACCGTTAATTTCAGACATGAAGTTACCACACCTGTAGAAAGAAAACAATCTTTTATATATTAATTTGTCAAATTGTTCAAATTAATGTGTTCATTTTCCTCTTAGTTTTAAATCTTAGCAAATAATGCTTCTCTTTTTTGTCACCTTTGAATTTGGAAGGCTGATTTTGCCAACAAAAAGACCCCAAAAGTATTTTTCACCAAAAAGAGAGCTTTATTGGAACTACCAAAAAGATGACAAGTTAAATCGGTTTAAAAACGTGTATCATCTTATAATATGACAAAAGTATAAGGACATTGTACTACTTATTTATTTTGAGCAAATTCATTGTCTTTCACACCATATTTCTACTAATGATTCTTAGATCCTAGATTCAATATATCAATCATTTTCATTAAAATGTATCATGTTTAAATAACACTCAATATTCTTATTGGATTTGCTAGCAAATCAATAGACAAAAACTGCATTTTTTCAAATTTCTTAGGCATGTTTTTAACTGTGAAGACATATTTTCCATATTATTTACATCACATTATTGATTAATTACTTTGTAATTTCCTCATTTACGCTCTATTCTTTCGGATAGAATTGTGAAGTAAATAAAATCTTCAACGACACTCAATTTTCTTATACAGTTATACCTTGACATACAAGTATTCCAACATAGGAGAAATTTGAGATACGAGGAAAATGCTGAGCATTTTTTTTTCCTTGAGATCCGAGACAAATTTGAGATATGAGCACACCAGATGGTTTCCGATTGTGAGTCAGTGGAAAATTAGAACAATAAAGATGTTTTTTTCCGTTGTAACATCCTGTTTTTTTTTTTTAGGATGGAAACGGATTAATTTGTATTTTGTTCATTTCTATGGGAAGAATTGACTTGAGATACGAGTAAATTGACAAACTAGCTCGATCATGCAGTAAGCTCGTATCTTAAGCTATTACTGTATTTGAATCGTGTGGATCGATATTACACATTAAAAAGTGTAAACAAGATTTTCAGAATTCAAAATACAATTATACTTTGATTACAATGATCTTTCATATGGAAATTGATAAAGCAAGCCAAGCCGTGATTGGCCACTGCTTATCAGACCACATTTGCATCTTTTAAGTCTATCATTACGACTAAATCTCTGGCAAGAAGCTAAGCAGGAAAAGGGTCTGTGACCGATGTTGGTAATTGTGTTTTTAAGATATTCCTGCCACAACTTTTCTCCTGTGCGGGTTGTTAAGTCTTTTCAGGTTCCCTTATTTTAAAATGTTGGAACATTAACTGCCCCTGGAGAAGGTTTTTGAATTGTGTAGCTTTTTAATTGGGCTGTTGTAGCGAATCTGTGGCCACAGACTGAGCAGGAAAACATTGTTCTCCAGAGTGGGTTAATAAGTGTTCTTTTAAGCTTCTCCTTTGGGAAAATGTTTGACCACAACCTGAGCAGGAAAATAGTTTTTGGCCAGTGTGGTTTCTTGTGTGGCCTTCTAAGTGGTGCTTTTGAGAAAAGGCTTTACCGCAAACCGAACACGAAAATGGTTTTTAAGCTTTTCTTGTGTGCAAATGATTGACCACAAACTGAACACGAAAATGGTTTTTCACCAGTGTGTATTCTTGCATGTCTATTTAAGTGTTCCTTCTGTGTGAATGCTTGACCACAAACTGAGCAGGAAAATGGTTTGTCACCAGTGTGGGTTCTTGCGTGGGATTCTAAGCTTTTTTTGTGTGTGAACGCTTGACCCCAAACTGAACAAGAAAATGGTTTTTCACCAGTGTGGGTTCTTATGTGGGTTTTTAAGCTTTCCTTGTGTGTGAATCTTCGACCACAAACTGAACAAGAAAATGGTCTTTCACCAGTGTGGGTTCTTATGTGGGGTTTTAAGCTTTCCTTGTGTGTGAATGTGCGACGACAAACTGAACTTGAACATGTTTGTTCACCAGTGTGAATTCTTGCATGACTCTTTAAGTTTCCCATCTTTGTGAATGCTTGACCACAAACTGAGCAGGAAAATGGTTTTTCAACCGTGTGGGTTTTTTGTGTGGGATTTTAAGCTCTTTTTTGTGTGTGAATGCTTGACCGCAAACTGAAAAAGAAAAAGGTTTTTCACCAGTGTGGGTTCTTGTGTGTGCTTGTAAATCTTGCTTCTGAGAAAAGGCTTTACCGCAAATTGAACACGAAAATGGTTTTTCACCAGTGTGGGTTCTTGTGTGTCTTTTTAAATTTCTCTTCTCAGTAAATGTTTTACCACAAACTGAGCATGAAAATGGTTTTTCACCAGTGTGTGTCTTATGTGGGTTTTTAAGCTTCTTTTGTATGTGAATCTTCGACTACAAACTGCACAAGAAAATGGTTTTTCACCAGTGTGTGTTATTGTGTGCATTTTAAAATGTCCCTTGTGTGTAAATGTTTTACCACAAACTGTACAAGATAAGGATTTCTCCCCAGTGTGGCTCCTCATGTCTGTTCAAATTAGACTTTTTCCCAAAAGTTTTCCCACAGTGAAAGCATTTGCAGAGTTTGTCGCCCCTGGGATTTTCCTTGACATCTCAACATCATCATTGTCAAAAAGCAAGTCGTTGTCATCTGATAAAGGAGCAATAAAATTTTCTGCTCGCCATCCTTCTGTTGAGCTGCCACTCAGAAGCTCCGCCCCTCTGTTGGCCACACCCAGATCATCTTCACTCTTGAAAGGCTCAACAGTTGACCATTTGACACATTCCTCGTTTTTGATTGGAGGTTGCTCTTCTCTTTTGCACTGTTGAGGGAACTCTGGCTCCTCCTCCTCTAAGATTTGGGGCCAAGTTGAGGCGTTTTCAGGCTCCACGCCTACGCTGGCCTCTTCCAGATCATCCCACTTCACGGACACACCAGGTGACCAGGTGACATAATCTTCCTTATTTTTGATTGGAAGTTGCTCATCTATCATTGTTTGTTGAGAGAACTCTGGCTCCTCCTCTTTAATTTTAGGCCATGATGAGGTGTTTGTAGGCTCCGCCCCTCTGCTGGCCTCGCCCAGATCATCTTGCCTTGTCAAGGCCTCACCAGGTGACCAGGTGACATCATCTTCCTCCTTTTGGATTGGAAGTTGCTCTTCTCTCATTTGTTGTTGAGGGAATTCTGGCTCCTCCCCTTTGATTTGGGGGAGCTCTTTAAGGCCAAAAAACTCCTGCCCATCAGGAATAAGATTTTCCCTGAAACCTGCAAAGACAAAAAGAAATGTATGACTACATGTACCGTATTTTCACGACTATAAGGCGCACATAAAAGTCTTAAATTTTCTCCAAAATAGACAGGGCGCCTAATAATCCAGTGCGCTTTATATATGGACCAATACTAAAATTGTTATCATGATAAAATAAAATGAATCAGTTGATAGGGGACCGCGACTCTACTATTTTCCCATAGACAAAGTACTGCGCAGTGACTGCTGGGATATGTAGTAGTTCTTTTGTCAATACACCCAATGGATTGTGGCCTGTATACATCAAGATCAATACAGCTTGACAAAGCATGGAAAGCACTGTTGGAAAAGTTACGCTAGCTACTATTTACGAATGGAATGTGGCCTGTATACATCGACATCAATACAGCTTGACAAAGCATGGAAAGCACTGTCGGATAAGTTACGGTAGCTACCAGCTAGCTACTATTTACGAATGGATTGTGGCCTGTATCCATCGACATCAATACAGCTTGACAAAGCATGGAAAGCACCGTTGGAAAAAGTACGCTAGCTACCAGCTAGCTACTATTTACGAATGGATTGTGGCCTGTATACATGGACATCAATACAGCTTGACAAAGCATGGAAAGCACCGTTGGAAAAGTTACGCTAGCTACCAGCTAGCTACTATTTACGAATGGATTGTGGCCTGTATACATCGACATCAATACAGCTTGACAAAGCATGGAAAGCACCAGTGGAAAAGTTACGCTAGCTACCAGCTAGCTACTATTGGCGAATGGATTGTGGCCGCCTGGACAAACGTATAAAACTCAGCGTTTTCGATGACTCGTTTGGACAATTGTTCAATTCATACACAGAAAATGAGGACTTTGATGGATTTGTGTGTGATGATGACGTGAGTAAGTTGTAAAATGGCTAAATAAAGTACAACCGAACTCAGTTTTCCTTCCGTTGCCTTATTAAAAAAAATGTTTTTAGCGTGTAGGTGTAGCGTGCAAAACTATATATCCCAGCAGTCACTGCGCACCAGAAACCGGAAAAAGAGTCTGGGGCTGCTTCCGGTAGCCAGCGCTATTGCGGTTAGATATTCATATTTAATATATAACATATGCGTCTAAAAAAACGGTGCGTCCTTTGTGTGTTTAAAATAATGAAATAGCACTCGTTACTGACACCGGCTAAAAATACGAGGCGCCATATAGTCGTGAAAATACGATAGTCAAAATGGGAAGTATTAATTAGGTGTGATCCAGTCATCCGGTACACAATTTAAAGACAAAATAGTGGTGACATTCAGATCACAAAATGATGCGGCGGGCCAGATTTGGCCCCCGGGCCACCACTTTGACACGTGGTTTAAATAGAAATCATCTGCAACGTTTTAAGGCCACTTTTTTATCATTTCTGGCTGCCACTGACGCCGATATTTGTCCAATCCGCTTGGACTGTGAGGACTCATTCCAGCAGGCTTTTAAAGCTCCTGTTTTGGCACCATTGTTGTCATCGGTAAATCAATTCCAGCATCCACTGCTTTGGGAGCAGATCATTCCACAATCAATCGGACACAATCAGCAGAAGTCTTGGCCGTGACTAATTGACCGTTGGTGCTCATTTTCACACAACACGGCGGAAACACACGCCCAATCATTCCGTCAATGGTGGTGCCACAATCTGAACGCAAAACATTAAATGGAGTCGGACTGAGGCGGCTGCAAATGAAGTGAAATACGGAAAAACTATTCCATATTAGTTAGCATTGGGACTGAGAGAGAATAATCTTTAAAAAAAAATAGTGGCGACACAGTGAAGTCAAAGTTTCCGAGCCATTGGCAGCGATAGAGCGAAAAGGCTAAAAGGATCAAAAGAAGCGGGTGATTTGACAACGAATTCGTCACGAGTAGGCGTCCAATCGGTTTGAAACGGATTGGCCATCAATGGCGGTTGAATCCCTCAATGCCAGCCTTCCCGCTTCAAATGGATATAATGTCTATACTGCAATCCATAAACTAGGCTTGACTTTCAAATATTTTTTTTCTTGTTCTATTTGCATTGAATCTGTGATTTTAAAATGGCTGCAAACAAAAGCAAAAGGTGGATTTAGAGGTGTTTGAAAAAGCAAAATGGCGAAAACACCAAACGCCTGAGCTGCTCTCAAAACCTTTCTTCTTATCAGCCTGTAAAATGGATCACCAAAAGCTGTGCTTTGACACGCACACACAAAAAAAATCTCTATTTAACAAGCGTATCACTCTTTTAAGGGTTTCTCATCCCTTAGCTGGAATGAATTCCAATTCTACAAACACTCTCATTGTTTACGCCAATAATTTATCGGGACGGGCGGTGAGACGAATCACATGATGACTATCAGCAAAAAACAAAACTAAACGATTGACTTCAGAGGGAACAAAAAGCAAAGAGGGCCTACCGTAATTACTCGAATATAACACGCAGATTTTTGCTATATAATTAATTCCAATAGTTGGGGGTGCGTGTTATAATCAATAACTAAAATAAATTACAAATTTTCGATCGAAAAAAGCATTGTCAAACTCACTTTGACGCACGGATTTTACGTCATCTCGTAGAGCCGACGCACGGATTTTACGTCATCTCGTAAAGCCAATCGGATGATGTGTTGTGGGAGGAAGAGGAAGTTGACACATACCGGCTGTAGCCAATCCATTGATTGCTTTCGTTTCCTGTATTTAAGTAGCGACGCGTCATCACACGTCGCCGGATCGTTCACTATCGTTGACTATCATTGACTGTTGTTAGCGGTTGCTAGCGGTCGCTAGCTGTCGTTATTCTGTTGCCTCTGTCCGTATGCGCGCCGCATGCGGCCACGTTTGTTTCCACGCCTTGGTTGATTCAATAAAGGACTCCGTATCACGCTGAATGCCTCGTCCTCTCCTGCTTCCTGCATTTGGGTCTACCTACATCCACGGTCGCGTCGCAGAACGCGGCGCGACCGTAACAGATGCCCCCGATCGCGCTGCGACGACCCAGCGACGCGGCGCGATCATAACAAGAGGACAGACAAAGAGAGAGAGGAACTCTTCATTTGAAGGATTCTAATGAATAAATTTGTTTGAACAAAACAATCGTGAAACGAAGAAAAAAAGGTAAGATTTCTGATTTTCGTCAGCGGGAAATTTTAGGTGCGCACTATATTCGATTACTGCGTTTTTCCAGATATTTTTGGCCCGAAATTACCTGCGTGTTATTTTCGAGTGCGCGTTATATTCGAGTAATTACGGTAATTGCAGTTTACAAGCCACTGGGATGAAGACGAGATATTTAAGTAATAAACACAGGCTAGCTTGGATAATTACTTTTGAAATGGACTCATTTATCTTCATCTGAAAGGAGTGCGGTTAAGACAGCTGTGTAAATCGGCTGCGTCATTCCTCTTAAGTTACAGGTGACATTGAAAGGCTGTTTGGGTGTGTTTTAAAAACCTGAAAAGACTCATCCGGGGGGGGGCTTTGGTGGCATTTGGCGGCCGATCCATTTGAAGTCCAATTGCTTCTGGTTGGTCTGGTTGGATGCACGTAGCATGCTAGCAGACTGGCAACATTTGGGGTGTGATGTCATCTTTGGTTTGGAGATTTTTTGTGGGTGGAGCCGAGGGATCTGAGTAAAAAAACATTAGAAATGATTAGCATTATTAGCAATGATTAGCATTATTAGAAATGATTAGCATGATTAGAAATTATTAGAATTATTAGAAATGATTAGCATTATTAGAAATGATTAACATTATTAGAAAGCATAGCATTATTAGAAATGATTAGCATTATTAGAAATGATTAGCATTATTAGAAATGATTAGCATTATTAGAAATGATTAGCATTATTAGAAATGATTAGCATTATTAGAAATGATTAGCATTATTAGAAAAATTTAGCATGATTAGAAATGATTAGCATGATTAGAAATGATTAGCATGATTAGAAATGATTAGCATGATTAGAAATGAATAGCATTATTAGAAATGATTTGCATTATTAGAAATTATTAGCATTATTAGAAACCATAGCATTATTAGAAATGATTAACATTATTAGAAATGATTAGCATTATTAGAAATGATTAGCATGATTAGAAATGATTAGCATTATTAGAAATCTCATCTCATTTTCTCAACCGCTTTATCCACATTAGGATCGCGGGGGTGCTAGAGCTAATCCCAGCGGTCTCCGGGTCACAGGTGGGGGCACCCTGAATCAATGACCAGCCCATCGCAGGGCACGAGGAGACAAAGGACAACCATGCACACTCACAACCATACCTAGGGGCAATTTAGAGTGTCCAATTAGCCTACCATGCATGTCTTTGGAATGTGGGAGGAAACCGGAGTACCCGGAGGGAACCCACGCAGGTCCGGGAGAACATACAAACTCCACACAACCTGGATTTGAACCCAAAACCCCAGGACTGTGAGGCCGACGCGCTAACCACTCGCGCCACTGGGCAATTTATGTCATTGTGTCTGTGGACTCATCTTGTCTGGGACATGCTAGCATGCTAGCAGACTGGCAAATTTTACAGTGCATTCTGGTTGTGATGTCATCTTCTGTTTGGAGATTGTTTTTGTGGGTGGGGCCAAGGCAGCTGAGAAAGGAAGCCAACTTAGAAAGCAATTTCATTCATTTCTGCCATTTTTTGGAACGGATTTGTGTACAAAATATGCTCTCTGACCATTTTAACCCTTTGGCTGCCCGATGCTGGGAGGATTTATGCTTCTGAAAAATGGCATTTTACTTCTATATTAATAGTCTTTTGCATCATTTTCTGATGTTGTGGAGACCATTTCCCAGCCAATTATACCAATATTAGCTTTCATATATTTATTATAAATATTTTTTTCTTGAAAACTGAACACTTTACAGAGTTTAAAAGCCAAAAAAAGTCCAGTAAAATGTGTGTCCGCACTCATCTTTTGTTTAAGTCCGCATCAAAGGAAAAATAAAAATAAAAACTAAAGCTAGAGTTGACGATCAAAGAATAGAAGGAACTGTGTGTGTTTCGAAGTGAAATAAATATACATTTGGTGATGTATTTTTCGATATCACTGACGCAATTGTCTCTTGATGAGAGATGGGAATGAGCCGCTGCGCTTGGCGTCGCCATGACGACCACCGAGTGGGAACCCTGACAGAAATCACCGGCGGCCTATAGTTGTATATGCCAGTGAATGAGTTATGAAAATCAACTCATGATATTTTGAGATGATTTTGGTTGACTCCGCCCAAGTATGACTTTATCACGCGCTGAGATCAATTTGTTGGTTGAGTGAGTGGCAATTGAAAGGTCTCCAATTTTTGAAAACATCTCCACTTAATCATTCTGTTCACATCGGCAAAAAAATAAGTTCATCTCTGTCAAGTGGCTCGGAATCTTCATTTGAGAGAGGCTTACCGTTGTGGAAGGAAAAGTACAACGAGAAAAATTTGAAATGAAATTGAAATAAACGGAGATTAGAATTTCAAGAAATTTAAAAAAGCGGAATTTTCTGTTCATAAAATTAAGAAGTTGCTGTTACTTTTCTTTTCTGATCCCACAAAAACGTTTTCACATGCATCAAAAGGACTCAATTGAAAATAACAGATCTTTTTCAAAGAGGCTTTACAGTTAAAACAAACGAGAAAAAGGGCAAAATAAATAAAAGACGAAAACAAAAACGTAGAATTAAGGATGGCATTTTAGAATATGTTAAAATATGTTATCTTTTGTTCAGCATTTTTTTTGTATCCCTGTACCTGACAAATAATCCAAATTAGAAAAAAAAATATCAAACTAATACACTCAAAGTAATTTCATTTCGGGAAAAAGGAAAACTAACAAAAATGAGAAAACCCACTTTAAAGTGTTATATTAAAGTAAATATAATATAACGAAAAAATGTAACCTGAATAAAGCAAAATTCAATTCAACTCTGGCGAATGTAGGCGAAAGGTTAAACTATTTTTTTTACAGTTGTGTTGCTATGACTTCCAGTGGCACCTGATTAAAAAGTCAAAACAAGCAATCAATTGAAAAATAAAATCCAGCGATAAAGCTCTTCAAAAGGCAGAGCTTGAACTCATAAACACGCTTCGCTGTTACGCCATTCTCTTGATATTAATTAAAATCCCAGCTAAGCTCAAGAGCCGCACGGATAGATTCACTTCACACAACTCAATTGAATTCGCTAACTTGAAAATTCCCGTTTTTTCCCCCTGGACAATAAACGACTGGAGACAAAAGACTGAACTATAAAGGACTAAATTCACGTTGCAAAGTTGCACTTGCCAACAGTTCGGACGAACTCATTTGAATTCGGTGAGCATGGTGTGGAGCGTTGGCTTGCTCATGTCTGCCAATACCCGCTTGAAATTTTCCGTTTTTTCCCTGGACTATAAACGACCGGAGACAAAAGAATAAACTATAAAGGACTAAATTCACGTTGCAAAGTTGCACTCGCCAACAGTTCGGACGAACTCATTTGAATTCGGCGAGCATGGATGGGAGCGTTGGCTTGCTCATGTCTGCCAATACCCACTTGAAAATTCCCGGTTTTTTTCCCCTGGACAATAAACGACTGGAGACAAAAGACTGAACATAAAGGACTAAATTCACGTTGCAAAGTTGCACTTGCCAACAGTTCGGACGAACTCATTTGAATTCGGTCAGCATGGTGTGGAGCGTTGGCTTGCTCATGTCTGCCAATACCCGCTTGAAAATTCCCGTTTGTTTCCCTGGACTATAAACGACAGGAGACAAAAGACTAAACTATAAAGAACTAAATTCACGTTGCAAAATTGCACTCGCCAAGAGTTCGGACAAACTCAATTGAATTCGGCGGCTCATGTCTGCCAATACCCGCTCGAAAATTCCCGTTTTTTTCCCCTGGACTATAAACGACTGGAGACAAAAGACTGAACTATAAAGAACTAAATTCACATTGCAAAGTTGCACTTGCCAACAGTTCGGACGAACTCATTTGAATTCGGCGAGCACGGTTGGGAACGTTGGCTTGCTCATGTCTGCCAATACCTGCTTGAAAATTCCCGTTTTTCCACTGGACTATAAACGACTAGAGACTATAAACGACTGGAGACAAAAGACTGAACTATAAAGGACTAAATTCACGTTGCTAAATTGCACTCGCCAACAGTTCGGGCAAACTCAATTGAATTCGGCGGCTCATGTCTGCCAATACCCGCTTGAAAATTCCCTTTTTTTTTCCCTGGACTATAAACGACTGGAGACAAAAGACTAAACTATAAAGAACTAAATTCACGTTGCAAAATTGCACTCGCCAAGAGTTCGGACAAACTCAGTTGAATTTGGCGGCTCATGTCTGCCAATACCCGCTCGAAAATTCCCTTTTTTTGCAGTCTTCCTGAACTAAAAATAACTGGAGACGAGAATCATCCTGTTTCAAAGCAGACCTGAGGAGAAGGCGCTGGAGAAAAGGGATCGCAAACCAATTTGTCAACGCCACAGCGTTCAATAGGGATGTTTGCGTCAAGTTGTCAGGAGAAAAAAAATTGACCATCATTCTGGTAACTGCCGCTCCTTGGTGACATCCAGCGAGCAGCTCAAGGCCATAAAGTACTCATAGATCTCATTTCCTTTGTCAAATTTCTCACCAGAGACACAGCATCACCATCATGGCCTTCTATCGATACTGGGATATTTATACCGCCTTAAGTATCTTCGGGCTCATTTGTCTTCCTCCCGGCCAATGAATGTGACGTGAATATCTGATGAGAGAATTCAAGACATCTATTTTAGCTCAACTTTTATCGCTTCAACCTTTGCCACTGACTTCAGCGCCATCTTTCAAACTTGCCGGATCGTGGATCGCTAATTAACTCCAATAAATAGGGATGTCCCGACCCCATCTTTTTGCGTGGGACTGATTAGGGGACTCTGTCGATATCGATTGCCGGGAAATGTACAAAGTAGGGAACACCCACCTCCTAGATGTGTGTGTTTTTTTGTCCTGCATCTTTTCCTGACTTTAATCCTGTAAATGGTGAAACATGACTCTGAAACGAAGACACCTTTTAACTCAATACCTTGCTTTTGACCAGCAATTACAGGGAGATTTTCGCAATTAGCTCCGTCCACTCTTGCTCGTTTTGTGTTTTTGCTGCTTTTCTGTCTTAATGATTTGATTTGGTGATTCTTAATGATCCCATTTACTTTGATTTGCTTTGTACTTTGTGCTTTTGCTTTGTTGTTCTGTCTTATCACCCTCTGCTACTGTCACAATGAAATTTCCCGAATAATACGGGATGAATAAAGTTATCCAATCCAATTAGGGTGGTCAAAAGATTCCAAAAATATTGAAGTATCGTTACTGGAATGTTGTATCCTGATCAACACTATATGATACCTCGGGGTGTCACTGTACTTAAAAAAAAAAAAATCTCCCCTCGCCCGACCACGCCCCCTTTTTGCCTACAAACCAAACAATTGCTTAGTTTTCAATATCGATGATGTTTAAACACAAAATAGCACAAAGGCTACTACTAAAAATACTGGGTTTGATTTCCATTTCAGATCTAGGTGCTCTCACCAGTGGTGGTCTGGAACAGAAAAAAATAACAATATGAGTCATAGTACTATTGATGTTGCTTTTTGAACGTTCACACATAAAGCGAGATAATATAGAAGAGACATTAAAACAAAAAAATATGTATACCACTGCAGTAGATACCGTAATTACTCGAATATAACGCGCACTCGAAAATAACACGCAGGTAATTTTGGGCCAAACAAATCTGGAAAAACGCAGTAATCGAATATAGTGCGCACCTAAAATTTCCCGCTGACGAAAATCAGAAATCTTACCTTTTTTTCTTCGTTTCACGATTGTTTTGTTCAAACAAATTTATTCATTAGAATCCTTCAAATGAAGAGTTCCTCTCTCTCGTTGTCTGTCCTCTCATACATCTCTTCGTTGAGAATCCTATCAACGTACACGCTTCCTTCATCCACTTCCTCTTCCTCCCACAACACATCATCCGATTGGCTTTACGAGATGACGTAAAATCCGTGCGTCAAAGTGAGTTTGACAATGCTTTTTTCGATCGAAAATTTGTAATTTATTTTAGTTATTGATTATAACACTGAACTGAGAGAGGGTGAACTGAGACGAGTAGGAGGCTAGAGGGGGGGAGTGGTGGTCTCGGCTTTCCGATTTTCGATCGAAATTACGAGATGACGTAAAATCCGTGCGTCGTCTTTACGAGATGACGTAAAATCCGAGCGTCAAAGTGAGTTTGACAATGCTTTTTTCGATCGAAAATTTGTAATTTATTTTAGTTATTGATTATAACACTGAACTGAGAGAGGGTGAACTGAGACGAGTAGGAGGCTAGAGGGGGGGAGTGGTGGTCTCGGCTTTCCGATTTTCGATCGAAATTACAAGATGACGTAAAATCCGTGCGCCGTCTTTACGAGATGACGTAAAATCCGTGCGTCAAAGTGAGTTTGACAATGCTTTTTTCGATCGAAAATTTGTAATTTATTTTAGTTATTGATTATAACACTGAACTGAGAGAGGGTGAACTGAGACGAGTAGGAGGCTAGAGGGGGGGAGTGGTGGTCTCGGCTTTCCGATTTTCGATCGAAATTACAAGATGACGTAAAATCCGTGCGCCGTCTTTACGAGATGACGTAAAATCCGTGCGTCAAAGTGAGTTTGACAATGCTTTTTTCGATCGAAAATTTGTAATTTATTTTAGTTATTGATTACAACACTGAACTGAGAGAGGGTGAACTGAGACGAGTACGAGGCTAGAGGGGGGCAGTGGTGGTCTCGGCTTTCCGATTTTCGATCGAAATTACGAGATGACGTAAAATCCGTGCGTCGTCTTTACGAGATGACGTAAAATCCGTGCGTCAAAGTGGGTTTGACAATGCTTTTTTCGATCGAACATTTGTAATTTATTTTAGTTATTGATTATAACACGCACCCCCAACTATTGGAATTAATTATATAGCAAAAATCTGCGTGTTATGTTCGAGTAATTACGGTAATTGTAGTGGTAAAAATGTCCTGAGAGCTGTTATGGTGCCGCTTACTGACCGGCGGTCAAGTAGCTCTCTGTGATGAATTAATAAGGGTCATGAGCTCAGAATCATGTTTAATGGTCTTGCATTAAAGTCTCTCTTAAATCACTGTGGTGGAAGGAATCAATCCCATAGAGCTTTATGAACAAAAAATAATAATGATATGATCAATACTTTGTGGTTCGCAACCACTGGGCCACAGAACGAGAATATAAAAAAAAAATTACATTACTTTCATTTTTTTTTGAAGAATCTGAAATAAATCTTATTTTGAAAAATGGCCAGAAAATTCTTTGTGACATCAGACGATATTACTCTTGACGCTTGAAAATGACTAGTACAGTATTTTTGATCTCGCCCTCCAACTTGAAATGAAAAAATGAAACCCTGTTAATAATAATGAACATAGGCTATCTCGCTCGGTACTTGTTTCTTTTGCCGCCACCACCACGTTGTGTTCCCCGCCTTCGTCTTCAGCCGCTCGCTGTATTACGCCGCTTCGTCAAGAAAACGGAGCTGGAGCCCGCGTGTCATTGAATATTTATCAAGTGTCTGATTTGTGAGGGGCCGATTTGGCGGGACCCCGCAGGGCCTGCAACTCAACACCCTGAAATTGAAGCTCGCCTGTCATTTTTCGCCCCAGGGACATGGTTAATTAATTAGCATTGGCAAACTTTTTTACATTTAGCGTGGCTAAACTCATCGTTGTTGCGAGTTACGTGTCACCCATTGACATCTATTTTGATAGTCTATGAATTACTGAGAGACATTTTCGACCTATAAAAACCAATCCGAATCCTCTTTTCATTTATACTGTGGTTTGCTGGCGATAGGTCACACCCAAAAAAATGCACAAGGACAGAGTTAAAAATCAAACAAACATATAAGTGGCACTTTTGGGGGCATTTTATGTTAAAAAATCCAAAACAAAGAACTGTCATGCCATCTGGAAAAGCCTTTAAAACAAGAAATAAGAGATAAAAGGAAGAATATTTTTTACAAAAAAATAAACATTTTTGCTAAGGGCTTCTTTACAGGCAAATCTACGGGTTCCCCACGCTACGCCAATGATGAAATGATCAACAAGGGGCCAGAGCACCCTTTTGCGGTTCAATGTAAAAATCACGTGAAATGATATGGTAATAAGTGAATATTTTCACACATAAATTGCACTAGAGCAAGGGTGTCAGACTCGGGCTGGTTCGCGGGCCGCTTTAACGTCAACTTGATTTCACACGGGCCGGACCATTTTAGATATAATATTTAGATTTTTTTAAATAAATGGATTAAAAGAACTGGATATTCAGTTTTTTATAGATCTAAAACAATGTTTATTTTAGCTTTTTTTCATATATTTTTATATTCTACAAAATGATTTTTGAACTAAAAACACAGAAAAATGGATTAAAAAATTACAATTGTTGATTTAAAAAGGGGAAAATCAGGAAATTTAATATACATCTATACTCTTCATTTTAATTGGATTCTAAAACAGAAAGTCGGCACTCGTGATTTACTTTCCCGGGCCACACAAAATGATGCGACGGGCCTGATTTGGCCCCCGGGCCGCCACTGTGACACATGTGCACTAGAGTATAACCCCCAAACAAACTATAAAAAAAACCTGCAATTTATAATTCGTAAAATACGCTACCTCTTTTTAAAAATATGCTCAAATTTTAGTCGTCATTGACGACAACTAGAAATTAAATCTGATTGTCATTTTAGCCGCAAAACATGAAGTCGATTGTCATAATTAACGCCGAATGAATAAAAAAATTTGAACGTGCGAGGGTCAAACGCCGCTATCGGCGAGCGTGAAGCGGCGCTTTAATTCCACATGACTCCGAGCGAGCGAGCGTGCTTGTCTTCAAGACACTCTGGCGTTTCCATCGATCGTCTGCGAATGGAACATTAGCCATGCGGGGGTATTAAACTCAACTCATTGTGTTCTATTGTTTAGCGCAGGGGTGGCCAACTCCGGTCCTCAAGAGCCGCTATCCGGTGTGTTTTCCATATATCCCTCTTCTAGCACACCTGAATCAAATGACCAACTCATCAGCAAGCCGTCCAGAAGCTTGATCCCGATCCTGATTATTTGATTCAGGTGTGTTGGTGGAGGGAGACATGGAAAACAGACCGGATGGCGGCTCTCGAGGACCGGAGTTGGCCACCCCTGGTTTAGCGTGTCGTATTGATTTCCCTCCTGGAAGAAATATGGCGGCCTAGACCGTCTCGGGCGAGGACAACTGGATCTATTCACAAACAATTTGTGGAAAACCACACAAGGTATTGCATTACCTCCACACTGAAAATCGCAATACCAACAAACTTACATACGTAAATGAATGCCATCTTATCTGAAGTTCTCCCAATTGGTGTGTTGACCTATTTACATTAATTACAACTACAATTCAATGTGGAAAAAATAACTGTTATTTTGCGTTATTTGGTCAAGTGTGAATTATTATAATTGGGACAGTAAGACATGGCTTAATCCTATTAAATCAATTTGTCGGTACATTTTTGAGAGGCTTACCATTGTGGAAGGAAAAGTACAACGTGAAAAAATTGCAATGAAATTGACATACAGTGGTACCTCGACATACGATCGTAATCCGTTCCGAGACTGAGATCGTATGACGAGATTCTCGTAACTCGAGCGGACGTTTCCCATTGAAATGAATTGAAAACAAATTAATTCGTTCCAACCCTCTGAAAAAAACACCAAAAACAGGATATTGGATTGGAAAAAATGTTTTATTTCTTCTAATTCGCCATATATTAACAAAGTAACACATAGCTAGTGGTTTAATAGTCATAAAATGTGTTTAATCTAACTAAAATTGGGCAGATTTCGCTGACGGGAGACAGAGACGTTTGGGGGCGTGGGGGTAGGTGTTGGAATAATGATTATTATAAATGTGTTTGCAATGCTTACTTAGGAATAGAAAGCCTTATTATAAACATGCTTACTATATTAATCAATATATTTACTTATTAGGAATAGTAATGCTCATCCTGAATGTGTAATAATATTAAACAATACATATATGTGTTGAACGCTGTGCTTTTATGTTAGAGTTATTGGCATTAATAAAAGCCATTTTAATGCATGCCTTGCTAAAGTAAGGACTGGTTCACATCAAGAGGACAGGGCATGGAGAGGTCTCACAACAATTGCTCTTGGGAACTGCGAACTGTTTTCGGCTTCGGAGGACTCAGGACAGGTGCTCTTGGGAACTGAGAACTGTTTACGGCTTCGGGAGGAGGACTCACAACAAGCGCTCTTGGGAACCAAGGACTGTTTCGGGAAGATTCGACAGGACGTACAATTGTTTTGATAACTGTGCAAAATAGTTGTGAGACTCTACGAATGTTTAGACTTCTGTGGGGCATGGCGTTAAAACCTTATGAATAAATTAGCGAAACGGACTTCGAGTTGTGAGAATGATCTTGGCCGGAGACGCGGATGGATGTATTCTCTCTTGCAAGAATTAAATGTAGATATGACTACAGATGCCTTTTTTATTGAAAGCTGAATACGGAAAAACCTAAGGATAAACCTACAATGAGGATGAACCTAACATTTGGTCCTTCGAGCCTGTGGTCAAGATACCGAAGCAGAATCCAGGTCGCTTCCGTTCGATATCTGGAAAGACCGTGCATGGCGCTTAAATACCCTTTTCCGGGCTGGATTACTCGAAGGGGCGACTTGGGTTCTCGACGGTTGACGACTAACACTCTGAAAGAGACATCTGGTGTCATATCTGGTAAGTCCACGTGAATGTCTGCGTTTGAAGGGGCATTGCACGTGAGGTCCATTTTTTGAAATGAGACTCGCGTCCAGGGGGACTGCGTAAAACCCTGGGTATACTAGTCGATGCCAGGTAAAGAGACAGAGCATGAGTCTATAAAACTTGGGGCAGTTCGGGGTGTCCTGTACGGAAGGTACAAATATAGCTCTGACAGTATATCACGCTAGGGTATACATTTGTGTTGCGTGTGTTACGTGTGTCGTTCCGCGGAAAAGAAAGTTAACTAACTGATAACTGAGTGCACGCAAGCTCCCTTAGAAATGGGCAGCTCAAATATCAAAGCGGTTAGCGACGACGATGTGAAACAGTGTCCGCCGTGTAAAGATGAAATTTGTTGAAAATCAAAGCGCTACAAGGGTTAAACACCTAAATTTATGGATAAACAAATATGGGTTTGCTGGCCAGCTTAAAAATGCATGAAATATTAAAACCTGCAGGATAAAATACGCACTAAGCATAGAAGTAATCTATATAATATGTGAAGGGAGATACAAGCGAGGCGGCTTGTTCCACAGAAAGAGGAGTGATAAAACGGGTTCGTTGTGTAAAATAAAAATAAAAGATAGCGCGGGCTACTCGGCTGTCGGGAGAGGATAGGAATGTAAGCCAAAAAGTTGGAAAAAACAAATGAAATCGGGTTTTCAAAAATGCTAAGTGCGTGATTGCCTGGACAAAAAGTCTCTAAAAACAAGGCAGGCCTGCTCAAAATGATTTGAATGGGGATTTTGAACATGAGGATGTTGAGCTAATTTTAAACCAGAGATCACATTCTTTGTGAATGAATTCAATTGGAATTTTTTGTGTGATGCTGAAAGTTGTAAAACGGCAATTAAAATGGTTATTTCCAAGTCCTAGGCATACTTTGTTAATAGTACCTAAATGTACTGTCAATTTAATGGAATGAAATGGCTTATTGCGGATTATCTTGGTTTTATCCTGTCAGCGGGAATGTTTTGGTTAACAGTAGAAAAGAAATACAAAACGACCAATTAAATGTTTAGCGGGGTTGCCAAACCTGCGTTTTTTGTCGTACTCTAAACTGGTCAAATAATGCGTCGGCTGCAGGGGAGCGCGGCTGTCTTTGCTGCTGATTTGAATGCAAAAAAACATGTGGACCGCGTAGCGGCTGATTTGACGGTGTTAGGCATTCAGTATGCGCGCAGACCGCACGAGCGACTAATTTTTTGGACCCCTTCCGTGAAGACATTACAATAATTGGCCTTGGGGGTGCTGAAGCAAACTTGAGGGCAGAAATGGGTTTTGCTATGATATAGTTGTGCTTGCAGCATATTGTGATTATGGGGTCTTGGCAAACTATGGTGATATAGTTGGATATCGGGAGGGGAATTAATTTAGTCTTCTCTAAAAAGCGTTGTAATTGTACACAGGAGGTGAAACATTGTGCGCAGAAAGAAAAAGAGGTCGCTTAGGAATGTCAACATTGATAAGCTGCTTCTGCAGCGAGCGTGAAGGTCACAGTCAGCGGCTAAGGGCGCGCTTCCGTTTAAACATTTCAGAATAAGAACAAAACATGGTCTGCAAGGGATGCAGGGTTCCGCGATTATCTTCGCATTTATTTTTGGGATTTAATCAGAAATGTCTTTCGAGGTGATAGTAAATCTGTTTGGCAAAGATTGATTTGGTAAAAGCTTTGGAATTGGGAATAATACTATTATTATTATTTTCTTTTTACTTTAATATAGGAGATTGGCTGGTTAAAGAAAAATGAATGGATTTTTTTACAATATTATGGCATATTGGTGACAATTTGTGGATCCTTTATTAAGCATTGAAAATTGTAATTAGGAAATGCCTGGTAAAAGGTTGATTTCTCTAATTTACTTATTGTAGATTTCTCTTGTGATAACAGGGAGCTATAAGAAATGGCTCTTATCTTAAGTAAACAGTATGGGGTGATTTAGAAATTACGTCTTGGGTATTAAGAGTAATTTGTTTGTTAAAGAGATTAGACATGAAATTAGCAATGCAGAAATGGCATGAGAAATTTCGTGGCATTCGTCCAAATTATTAGGTAAATTGAACCTGGCTGGGGTAGATAAGATAATTGATTTAAGATAGGCATAGTTTCCCTAGAGCAGGGGTCTCGAACTCAATTTACCTGGGGGCCGCTAGAGGCCGAGTCTGGGTGAGACTGGGCCGCATCAGGATTTCCACAAGAAAAGCACTGATAAAACATTCCAACGTTATCAAATATCTTTATTTTTTAACAAAAAATAATGAATTAAATAAATTAACTTAAAGATGAATAAAAAATAAATCAATCAGTAATACAAAACCAAATAATACTAATGAGCATACAGTAGATATACACTGGCTGGCTAAGTAGAGAAAATGAATTATTTTTATTCCGTTTCAAATGTCTGTATTAACAGCTCTTTAACCTTTAACTTTCTGAACTTGAATGGAACATTGAACATGAAATATTCTGAACACGGCTTCTCTTGCCTACTCCTTGCTGCTAGAGACCTGGCAGCGCTTCTTCTCACATAGTCACATTTGGCTTGAGGGAGGAAGCAGTGGAGACCCTCAGTAGAGCTTGAAGATGCTCATCAGTAAGTCTGGACCTGTACTTGGACTTATTGAAGTTCAAGGTGGAGAAGAGCTTCTCACACAAGTATGTGCTCCCAAAAAGGCACATGGTCCGCTTGAACCTTCGGGAAAGTTCAGGGAAGCTGGGGGTCAACTCTCTCAAAAATTGCCCAAGCTTGTCTGCTTCTCCACTCACCTCCCTGAACTTGGCTTTGAGTGCAGAGTTGCACTGCAGTTCAATGAGCTCCATTTGAAGCTCAGGAGGGGCATCTTGCACATCAAAGGAGAAGGGGTCCGCAAAAATTTGAAATGTGGCTTTGTGTGTCTTGAAGTCTGCAAATCTGTGATCAAATTCCTCCTGTAGCTTCGAAATGGCCTCAACATACTTCTCACCACTGAATGGTGTGCCTGCATCCACGAGAGCCTTGCATGCCTGGAAATGGCAAAGGTTTGTCTAAGAGAGCTGGGCTTTCCATAACACAAGTTTAGTGCAGAATGCTCTCACGTTGTCATAGGCAGCACTGACAAGTTGCCCCTGGCCTTGTAGCTTCTTGTTCAGTACATTAAGCTCATGTGTGATATCAACAAGAAAAGCCAAGTCCATGAGCCATTTGGGATCACTTAGCACAGGATCAATCAACTCACAAACGGCGTAGCTAGCTTTGACTGCTGCATTACTGTCTTTTGGTTCTTGAAGAAATCCTGTTGCCTCAGAAGACGTGTTTTAAGACTGGCAACCTGGTTGGCTCTCTCATCTCCCTGGTATTTTTCATACTCCTCAGCATGTCTCGTAGTACAATTACGTTTCAAATTGTATTCCTTGTGCACCGCAACTTCTTCAGTGTAAATGGGACACGTCGGGGTGCCCCTGTGTTCAACAAAGAAATATTGCACTCCCCACTTTTCTTGAAACTGTCTGTGCTCATCACCGACCTTTCTCTTCACGGCAGGCTTTGAAAGAGACATCTCTGGGGCTCTGTAATATGTTTTTCCACTTGGAATGAGTCTCGGGTTGATCTTTCACATTCAGTCGCGCGGGTTTGTGGCGCATGTGCACTTTCGCTCTCCGTTTCAATCGCGGAGATGGCTACAGACACTGACACAGGCTGGATCACGGATCATAGCGCCTCATTCAGTTCTATGCTGAGAGCAGCGGAGGAGTGTGCGCGCCGAGCGGAGTGATCGGCCTCACGGCTTCTCCTCCGCCCAGCTGATTGGAGGAATGAATGAGTGAGTGAGCGAGGCACTGGACAGCCCGGCCGATGTCCCGCCCTCCAGAGCCGTATACCTCACCGTGATTGGTTCATTCAGCTCCGAACCAAAGTTCCCTCTAATTTTTTGTTGGTCTGAGCAGAAAGACAACCTCCCTGAGCGCAATGAGTACCAGTGTGAGCGACATCATCGGTACTCGGATGATTCGCCTAAAGACGTTTCGCCGACGGACGTTTGACAGACGGGCAGGTCGCCGAATGGACCTTCCACCGAAGGTTCATTCGGCCGAACGGAGGTTTCGCCGAAACGGGATTCGAACTCTCGCCCCGCCGGATCGTGTGTGTACAAGTTTTTCAACCTCGGCCCGCGGGCCATATACGGCCCGTTAGGATTTTTAATCCGGCCCGCCGCCGGTGTTGTCCAAATTATAGTAAAAATCAATGTTCGTCTACCATCAATGGCAGCCCGGGAATAAGCACTCTTGGGCGGGCATGGCAGTCCGGGAATAAGCACTCTTGGGCAGGCAGATGTAGCAGAACCGAGCCGTAAAATGACAGCAATCGGGTCAAATCCATCCTAAAACAGCATTTAATGATTAAATACAAATACTGGATGATATCGCGATGGAGGCAAAAAAACGTCTATAGACGTCCATTCGCCAAACGGCTCAAAATGCTCTCAAATTCGGTCAAATCCAGCTGAAAACAGCGTTTAATGATTAAATACAAATACTAGTATTTGTATTTAATCATTAAACTAACAAATACTAGTACGACCTGTCCGTCTGTCAAACGTCCGTCGGCGAAACGTCTTTAGGCGAATCATCCGGTCACGACATCATCATTGCTCGCTATGGGCACACCAGTATCACACCTGCCACAAGCAGGTGCATGTCAATGTTCCCTCTAATTTTTCATGTAAAACATGCTGTAAAACACGAAAAACATGAGTGGACAGAGCTACTGCCACTGGCTGCCACTTAAACGGCGCCATCATGGGGAAAGGGGTAAAAAAAAAAAATTAAAAAAAAAAAAATAATCAATTTTTTTTTACTGCGCGCCATATGATTGCTACTGCGCAGAGAAGACGAGAGTAGTGCGCAATTGCGCACGCGTGCAGCTTAGAGGGAACATTGCTCCGAACACAAGTGTCATTCATATCAATTTTGCGGGCCGCACGAACATTAATCTTTCATATTAAGACGGGGGCCGCAAATTATCGTCCCGAGGGCCGCAGTTGGCCCGCGGGCCGCAAGTTTGAGACCCCTGCCCTAGAGGAAACATGGAGCGTCTTTAAGTGCACAGAAGACGTTCCCTGTTTGACCTGAAGGGGGCAGATGCTTTGGTATAGGTCATATTGATGACTATTGGGACGTTACTGCCTATTGCTTTAGGGGCATACAAATTAAGAATTTAGCCAAAACTTACTGCATTGCAATTATGGGGTTAATACACCTGAATGTTACGGTGATAACGATTGGCAATAACAAGCTTAGATAAAGGGGAATATCTACAACAAATTCAGGTGGGGCCTTTCATAGTGTGAAACAAGTGATGAAATAATGTCTATGTTTTAAAAATAACATCTCCAAATTATAAAATATCAACCTTGGAGAAATGCTTTAAGTAGATGGGTTGACTAGAATGGGCAAAATTCGATAACATTGAAAGGGGGTGTAACTTAATGCAGAACAATGAGATAAAGTTTTTACAAACGGTTAAAATACTAAAAGGGTGTGTGTGTGTGTTTCAATGTGTCACAACTTTTCCGTTATTGCATTATTGGCGAATAGATAGTTAATCACAGCCACTCGCATGGCAGTCTACATGCTGACTGACTGGGGTAAGGGGCGGTGGCAATTGAACAAATTTCTATTTTTAGATATGTGGCATGTGAATCTAATACATTAATTATCTAGTTTCTTCAGGCATCAATCTTGCGGTTCGAGGATCTACTAATGCGGAGTGGATCCAAACCTTCCGGAGTGTGGAGTATTCCTGGTGTCCTCAAGAATTCGTGGGTTTTCTCTGGGTACTCCAGTTTTACTCCAACAAACCAAAATTGTGGATGATTGGGGGAGCACTCAAAGCAAATTCCTTGATTATGAGTGCGAGCGTGGATGAGTGTCTGTCTTTTGTGTTTTAATTGGCTGGCCACCAAGATATATCAATATTCTAATATCAAGGTGGAATATTTCTGAAATCGCTGATAAGCCTTTCAAGGACGGCGGTGGCAGAGTAGGACGGAAACAAAAAAGAATTTCGCCAAATGAAATTTTTTTATTTCTGCAATCGGAAATTTTGGGAACCTGGGGGACTAAACAAAAACAAAAGACTTATCTAGGAGGGCTACCATTTTGAGTCATGGTAAATTTCATGCCTCAAAAAAGGGGGAGGTTATATATTCAATCTATATGCAGATATATGGCCAAAACACGGGCGATTCCCCCTTATGTCAAGCTACAAAAGCTACATATCCATTTCAAAGGATACACATGGATTTTATAGAATATGTGTGGTACATAACAGTCCTAAAACAGATTGGGGAAACCTTTTTGCAGAAACTGGTCTAGATTGGCAAGCTTGGATGACACACGCGTGCAAAAAAACCATCAGGCCTTCGATAAAATTAACCCATACGGTGGGGGCATTACAAATCATAATTCAGACTGACAAATTAACTTGTGGATCCTTGTCTGACGTTTTTCCTAAGTCCATGGGCAGGTGGAGAACCATGTCTATGGAGACGGTAAGAAGGTCGTCAGAGATGGAAACACCCGGATCCGCCATAGTAAAATTAAAATCTGAGATGACCAGAGAATTCATTTCTGCAACGGGGAGTTCCCAAACGGGAGGCGGTAAGAAATAATTGGTTATTGTTGATGGAAAATGCAGCTATTATAAATCAAACCTGCATAACATGTATGGGGGGCCGACCTCTCTTAAGAGTAGTACCCGCGCAAATTACCCCTGATTGTGTAAAGGAGATAATGACAAAAGAAGATGTAAGCCCAAAATGTATGAAATTGAATAATGTCTACCCAGTTACAACGGCAGCAAAGGACAAGCCTAACTTTTCAACACATGTCGCGTTTAATCATTTTACCTGTTTAGTCCTCACAGGGCACGGTCCGGCACTGGGAGCGATAAATGTGACGTGGTGTGCCCACGTCCTAAAACAGACTGCACCCCTGATTCCACGTTCTGACCTATGGTGGTGGTGCGGCCAAAACAAATTATACGACTCCTGCCAAAATGCAGGACTTTGTGCCTTGGTCTCACTGCTATTACCAGTGTCTGTTTTTCCATCTACAGTAGAGGAGATACAATTGGCTGTACAGAAATCCGGTATGATGGCGGGCCCCTCGCGACGGCGTCGATCGGCATGGAGAGAGAGAAAAATACATGATCAACATTCTATAAAAAGTAATACACGGGGAAGTACGATTAGTTTTGGTCAGCATGTATAAAAGAAGTCCAATGGGTCTCCAGATCTAAATTTGTAACCCATTTTGTCATTATCATTGTGCAACAAAAGGCCTCTAAATGACTTATTTCCTCACCCATTGTTATAAGGTATCACTGGAAATCTTAATTAATGACTAATGATAAACTATTAGCTTTATGAAGAAAATATTAATTAATGCGCATTGGCATCCACGGGGCGTACCAGATGAGTATAAGTTGGCTAATCAGATCGCAGCAGGTTGGGAGTCTATTTTTCTTTTAATTACTCCAAACAAAATGTTGATCGGATAAATTACCTGCATTACAATGTCCAAAAACTTGGAAACTATACTGAACAGGGATTTGTTGCGATAAAGGAACAATTGGCAGCCACCAGTCTTATGGCGTTCCAGGATCGCATAGCAGTTGATATGCTGCTTGCGGAGCAAGGGGGCGTATGCAATGTTTGAAAATGTTGCACTCAACAACACGTCACCCGGTGGGTCCCTCACCCAGGCCATTAGTGGCCTGCAGACCCTCAACCGCAATATGAAGAAGCATTCTGGAGTCGGAGAATTCCGCCTTGAAAAGCTGTTGGCATGTCCTTTTTATTTGGCCCAATTTGTTGCATTTCCGTAGCCCTTTTTGCTACGATTTTGACATTATGTGGGTGTTGTATTATTCCCTGCTTAAGATCTTTGATAAGCCGACTTATAACCACTGCGAGTGCCCCTACAAATTCTAAATTGCATGAATTGTATCCCCTACTAATGAAGCGTGCTGACGACAGCAGTGAATTTCAAGAGCATGGTAATTGCGAGGATGAATTGGGCGAAAATGATTTTGTTTTTTGCTTTTCAGACCAGCCGTGCCAGTGAGCGGGTAAAACTAAAGCCAACGGAAACGGACATTTCCTCCCCATTTCTATTTTTTGCCATAAAATGAATTAATGGAATAAAGCCGAAAGGAAGTTTTATTAAGGAGATCATGTGCAAATTTATAATATAGGGGGAATGTTGGAATAATCATTATTATAAATGTGTTTGCAATGCTTACTTAGGAATAGAAAGCCTTATTATAAACATGCTTACTATATTAATCAATATATTTACTTATTAGAATAGTAATGCTCATCCTGAATGTGTAACAATATTAAACAATACATATATGTGTTGAACGCTGTGCTTTTATGTTAGAGTTATTGGCATTAATAAAAGCCATTTTAATGCATGCCTTGCTAAAGTAAGGACTGGTTCACATCAAGAGGACAGGGCATGGAAAGGTCTCACAACAATTGCTCTTGGGAACTGCGAACTGTTTTCGGCTTCGGAGGACTCAGGACAGGTGCTCTTGGGAACTGAGGACTGTTTACGGCTTCGGAAGATGGACTCACAACAAGCGCTCTTGGGAACCAAGGACTGTTTTGGGAAGCCCCTCTTCGCTGAAGGGTTCGCATCGAAACTCGCTTGGGAAGATTCGACAGGTCCTACGATTGTTTTGATAACTGTACAAAATTGTTGTGAGACTCTACGAATGTTTAGACTTCTGTTGGGCATGGCGTGAAAATCTTATGATTAAATTAGCGAAACGGACTTCGAGTTGTTAGAATGATCTTGGCCGGAGACGCGGATGGATGTATTCTCTCTTGCAAGAATTAAATGTGGATGTGACTACAGATGCCTTTTTATTGAAAGCTGAATACGGAAAAACCTAAGGATAAACCTACAATTGGATGAACCTATCACAAACATTTAACATTACATTCCCTTTGTAGTTTGTCTATCATCTCCTATAAAACTTTCTTACTCAATGTTTTTCCAATAGTTACACATAAAATAAAAATCTACCAATAATCCCCTTCAACATCAAAAAGATAAAAACAATTTACCATTAATTTCAGACATGAAGTTACCGTATTTTCACACCTGTAGAAAGAAAACAATCTTTTATAAATTAATTTGTCCAACTGTTCAAATTAATGTATTCATTTTCCTCTTAGTTTTAAATCTTAGCAAATAACGCTTCTCTTTTGTGTCATCTTTGAATTTGGAAGGCTAATTTTGTCAACAAAAAGACCCAAAAAGTATTTTTCGCCAAAAAGAGAGCTTTATTGGAACTACCAAAAAGATGACCCGTTAAATCGGTTTAAAAAGTGATTCATCTTATAATATGACAAAAGTATAAGGACATTGTACTACTTATTTATTTTGAGCAAATTCATTGTCTTTCACACCATATTTCTACTAATGTTTCTTTGATCCTATATTCAATATATCAATTATTTTCATTAAAATGTATCTTGTTTGAATAACACTATTCTTATTGGATTTGCTAGCAAATCAATAGACAAAACCTGCATTTTTTCAAATTTCTTAGGCATGTCTTTACTGTGAAAACATTTTCCATATTATTTAGATCACATTATTGATTATTTACTTTGTAATTTCCTAATTTAGGCTCTACTATTTCGGGTAGAATTGTGAAGTAAAATCTTCAACGACACTCAATTTTCTTATACAGTAATACCTTGACATATAAGTGTTCCAACATACGAGAAATTTGAGATACGAGGAAAATTCTGAGCAATTTTTTTTGCCTAGAGATACAAGACAAATTTGAGATATGAGCATTCCAGATGGTTCCCAATTGTGAGTCGGTAGTAAATTAGAACAAATTTTGGTGGGTTTTTAAAGGATGGAAATTGATTAATTTGTAATGTGTTCATTTCTATGGGAAGATTGACTTGAGATACGAGTAAATTGACATAGCTCGATCCCGCAGTATGCTCGTATCTTAAGGTATTACTGTATTTGAATCATTTGAATCGCTATTGTTAGGTCTGTAATACAACTTTAGGAACAGGCACAGAAAGAGCGGGATCAATTTAAAGGAAATAGGTTTATTACCAGACTGCAGGATGGAGAGGGAGCTCTAACAGTGGAGAACCGCTCAGCCTGGTGTCCTTTGCAACTCTCTATCCATTGAACAGTGACACGACAGCGATGTAGGACAGAGTTTATGCAAACAAAACGTTGGGCGGGTATGGTTAGGTCAGCAACACTTGCTATGGACGTTCCCACTTTGGGTTGTGCTAGTGCTTCTTCTTTATACTGTAGGTTGAGCACCCGGGCTCCTAGCACTACCGTTGGTCCGTTTCCTGTTGAGAAGCAGTCTCCTTCTGCTAACCCAAATTCAATGCGTTTCCTTAAAGATTATTTGCATGCTCTAAATTGAAAATTCAAAAAATAGAGCTGTAGATGCACTAAACAACGAGAGCAGCGTTCAAACAATGGTGTCAAAGTTGCGGCCCAAGGGCCAAATCTGGCCCACTGCCACTCCGTGGTGGGGCCTGTGAAAGTACTTCATATTTAATGCTAAAATTCAAATGTAACTTATAAATAATTAGAATATTAACTATCATCAGAGATCATCACTACATCACTCCGCACAGACATTGAGGTGTGGTCCTCCAAGGCAAGAGCACTTCACCTCATAGAACTAGCAGTACCATCAGAGGAGGGGATCGAGACCACCTTAGAAAGGCCGAATACTTGAATCTGATAGCCGAGTGCCAGAAAATCGTCTGGAAATGCACCATCCACCCAGTCGGGGTTTGCTGCCGAGGCAACGTTGGGCTTCTCCCACTGTTTTTAATCCCAACATTCATTCATTTTCTGAAATGGTAAATCTATAACAATAGGAACGTCACGTCGGAACTGTGGCATTGATTTGAGTCTTCTGCATTCATTCTCTGATACTCATTGAACTCATTGATATTCATTGATTGGCAACAGCGTAATAATGTTGCCAAAATAATTCAGAGACTTTTTGTACTTTAAAAGTGGGAAAATGACAAAAAAAAAAATCGCACATTTTCATGTATTTTGACTTTTAAATTGTGAGTATGGCTCTGAAGGAATAACATTTGAAAATGGGAATTGTTTATGGCTCTCTCTTTCAAAAAGGTTCCCGACCCCTGCTCTAAAGAAACACCAAAAACAGGATATTGGATGGAAAAACATTTTTATTTGTTCTAATTCGCCATCTATTAACAAAGTAACAAATAACTAGTGGTTTAATAGGACTAAAATGTGTTTAATAGTAGTAAAATTAGACATACTTTTTGCATGGCAATGCGCTTTAATAGTAATAAAATTTTTGTTTAATAAAACTAAAATTAGACAGATTTTGCGGAGGGTACAGAGAGGGACATAGAGGGGGGACTTTCCACGGCAACGCACTCGTAACCGAACAAACAAATTTAAATTAACTTGGATTAATATATACAGACACACTCAAACAGACGTTTAATGTAACTACACAAAACTGAAATCTATTTTTTAATTTTTTTTTTTTACCTTCGTTCTCCGGGTTAGCTGTTTGCCACGCCTCCACCCTCATGTTCGCTATCGATGGGCTGTTTGCTGTTGTATTTCCTTCAAAATATTCCGAAAATGATGCACACAAATGTCCTCACAATAGGATAACCCACGACCACTTGCCAATGAGAAGTAGTCTTGAATTAGCAATCGCTCCGTTAACTGGAGCTAACAGGCTAATGGGGGAAAAACACTGAAAAAATGCAACGCTCCGCTCAGTGCTCCCAGAGACGTTACAAAGAGGGATAGTTGCGACCAGAGATATTACACGAGGAGTTGCTGGGGAGAGAGCCAGTGCCCCTGATGTTCTTATGAGCAGCCAACGAGTAGTAATATATACTATACTGCTCGTATTAGCGATCACTCCAGCATTTGCGCTGAGTGACGGAAAAAAACACTGAAAAAAATGCAACGCTCTGGCCAGTGCTCGTAGATATCTATTATACACGAAACAGATGCAGCAAAAAAGCATCTACAATGATAAACAGCCTCTCATGTCTTGGCCACCTGGCTTTCTCGCATCTCAAAATTTTTCTCTTATCTAGAGAATTATTTGCTTGAAATTTTCCTCGTATCTTGAGCTGCTCGTATGTAGAGGTGCTTGTATGTAGAAATGATAATAGACCTGCTATTGAATAAAAGATAATGCTTTTTTTAATGCCTCCCCTTTGGCGAAAGCATTTTAACTAGATTAAAATCTAAAACATAAAAGAGAATGTTTACAATGAAAAGGCTCCAAAAAAGATTTGACTAATTTTAAGGAGCTACATCACCAGTGAAGAAACTTTTCTGACCAATAGTGCCATACTTTGAAAAATGCACCTATAAACAGTTTTCAACTCATGTTGCTGTTGACGAGAAAACTACAGTAGTAAGTACTGCATTGTGACGAAATGAATGTATGGTGCCCTCTTCCGTTTGGTTTCATTTCTGTGAACAAGAAATGCAGTCATTTTATAATTGGAAAATGGTGAATCATTTATCTTTGTGTCTTTGCAGGTTTCAGAAATGATCTTGGTGCTGATGGCCAGGAGTCTGTTGACATTGAAGGGGTAGTTGAGCTCCCACAAATCAAAGAGAAGCCAGAGTTCCCTCAACAACAGCACAAGAAAGAAGAGCAATCTCCAATCAAAAAGGAGGAGCAAAATGTCACCGGGTCAACTGGAAGAACTGAAGATAATCTGGCCGGGGCCAACAGAGCGGCCCAGACTGTGAACTGCAGCTCAGCAGAAGGAATGCAAGCAGACAATGTCATCACTCCTCCACCAGATGGTGACAAGGTGCTTCATAATGATGAAGGTCATAAGAAAATATCCCAAGTGGGTCCGTGGGTCCGTGGGTCCGTGGGTCCGTGGGTCCGTGGGTCCGTGGGTCCGTGGGTCCGTGGGTCCGTGGGTCCGTGGGTTTCAATCCAAAAATATTAATTTAGAAAACAAATTAAACTGAATGGTGACTCTTCACAATTTTTTTCACTCAATAAAAAAGACTGGCTGTCAGTTTTCCTTTTAAGTTAAAAAGGATTCAAATAAAAATGTGATTCCCTTTTTATAAAAGGATTCTAAATAACTAGACATCTCAAAAATACAAGAGAATATTTGCACTCGGGTGGCTCAAAACGGATTTGGGAAAATTTTAAGGGCCTGTGAGGATACTTCACTAACCAATAGTCCCTTTCTTAGTAAAACACACTAAAAACAGTTCACTGTTGACTGTGATTGTTTGTGCTACGTGGGCAACCTCATGAATGTATGGTGTCCTCTTCAGTTTAATTTCATTACTGTGGCAACCAGCAGATTAGTAAATTATTCCACTGCCAATATAAGACTTTAGAGTCCCAGTCTAACCTAAAGGATTTCTAGTTGGATTTGACAGTTTATAAAATACAGTCATACCTCTACTTACGAATGCCTCTAGGTATGAAATTTTCAGGTTATGAAATTATTATATGCAAATGAGTGACTCGAGATATATGAAGAAGATCCAGGTTACCAAATCCCCCAAAATGGATTTCCTTATGTTCATTTTTATTATATATATTGTCGTGGATGCATTGATTCTCACTTTAGAACATTGCTACCCTCTACTAGGCTTTCATTTCATCGCTCTCATTCTATCTTCTATAATCACAATAAACACATTCAATTCAATTGGTTGTCTCACAACTACCACTATCCATGTTTCAAGATTCTTTCTTACATACCTGTCCACCTCAACCAAATGCTCTTATTAATGATTGCAATTCCCTTTATTAAGTGATTAAATACCATACAAATGCAACGCGGCACATATTCACATACACGCACAGGGCACAGGTAAAAGGGTCAAATGTAGCTTTCAGCCCTGGTAGGAAATGCTCTTGCCGCCATCTGGCAGACGAACACAGGTATTACGTCTCCCATAATAACGGCCGCGGAGGGAACTAATTCAGCAGTGCAGGGCACATTTTCACATGTTTTTTTTATTTTAAGACCTTAATAAATCATTTCCTCATTTTCTCTCATTGCTTGTTTGCTCACATCTTTAATACAAAATTGGGATGCTTTTATTAATTTTAAAGGGTTTAGCTGGTAGTTGTGTGAGGACCGTGGAACAAATTAGAAAAATTACATATAGTACACCTCTACTTATGAAATTTTCAAGTTGCGAAAAAAGTTCTGGAGCCAATTAATTTGGTTAGAAGTATGACTGTATATCATTTATCTTTGTGTCATTGCAGGTTTCAGAAATCAGCCCCCCCAATTCGAAGGGGAGGAGCCCGAGTTTCCTCAAGACCAAAAGAGAGAAGAGCAACTTGAAATAAAAATGGAGGAAGAAGATGTCACCTGGTCAACTGGTGAGGAGTCTTTTAAGATAGAAGAGGATCTGAGCAGAGCCAGTGGAGGGGCGGAGCCTGCAAACACCTCTGCATGGCCCCAAATTAAAGAGGAAGCAGAGCTGCCTCAACAGCAAAAGAGGGAAGATTAACCTCCCATCGAAAAGGAGGAAGATGTCATCTGGTCATCTGGTGAGCTTTTCAAGAGTGAAGATGATCTCGTAATGGATTTGGTTGCAGATTTACTGTCAAAGACATTTTCAAGACGGACTTATCAAGAAAAGCTGGACATCATTAAGAAAGGGCGGTCAACTCCAAAGCTAGCAACCCTGTCACAACCGGGAAAAGGGTGTGTCCGCCGCTTTCAGTTCGCTAACTACGAGCGCTACCCCTGGCTTACGGGCTCCGAGGAACACTGCAAATTGTATTGCTGGGAGTGCTTGTTATTTGCCACCGATGGACATGGTGTTTGGAGCAACACTGGATTTGCAATTTGTCTTGTTTAACCAAAGCAGCAACGAGACACCAAAGCTCTGCCGGACACTTACAAGCAACGGTGCTCTCCAAAACTTTTGGGGAAACCCGAGTGGAGTTACAGTTTAACGAGCAAGTGCACAGGGAAACGGAGCGCCACAACGAAAAGGTGAAGAAAAATAGGGAAATCTTAAAAAGACTGATGGACTGTGTCATTTTTTTGGGTAAGCTGGAACTTTCATTTCGGGGACACGATGCAAGCGCTGAATCCCCAAACAAAGGAAATTATGTAGAGCTTCTTTCTTTCATTGCTGAGAAAAACACAGATTTACATTACCACCTGTCCACTAATAATATGTTTAGTGGGACGTCGGGCAAATTACAAAATGACCTGATCACTGCCATTGCTGAAGTGATGAGGGAAGAGATCAAAAGGGAAGTTGATAAAGCACCGTTTGTCACTGTTATGGTGGATGACTCGACAGACACGAGTAACGCAGCGCAGCTCGCACTGGTTCTGCGTTATGTCACGGGCAGAGGTGTCAAGGAGCGGTTCGTCAGATTTGAAAATGTTAACAGTGGGAATCAAGCCAACAACATTGCAGGTCTTATCATCCAATTTTTGGTGGAAAATGAATGTCTGGGTAAAGTTGTGGCACAGTGTTATGACGGTGCAGCAGTCATGTCTTCTGGATTTAATGGGGTGCAGGCTAAAGTTAAGGAGAGAGCACCGTTAGCTTTATTCATACACTGCTATGCACATCAGCTTAATTTAGTACTGACTCAGGGGGCCTCAAAGCTTAAAGAAAGCAAAATATTTTTCGCTCACCTTAGTGGCTTTGCTGCATTTTTTTTTAGATCGCCTCGATGCACACAGCTGCTGGACGAAATCTGCCAGCAGTGTCTCCCTCGTGTGGCACCAACACGGTGGCAGTACACATCCAGAGTGGTCAATACAGTTTTTGAGAAGAGAGATGCTCTAAAGGAACTGTTTCATCACATCCTTGAGCATCATGACGAGTACGACGAGGAGTCTGTGCTGATGATTTTAAAGCATGTCTGGATGATTTTGAATTTTGTTTTTTGCTTCACACATTTAACGGCATTTTTGAGCATTCATTCGTGCTTTTTTCAATACTACAGAACAACAAACTGGATGTACAGTTTTGTCTTGCAAGAGTAAAGGAGTTTTGTGACACAGTTGAACGCGAGAGGAGCCGATACGGGGAAATCTACGAGGCTACTGAACGCAGTGCGGGCGCTCCGAGCGCGCGAAGAGGTCAAGTGCAAGATCCTTGGGCGCACTACCACCAACTGTACGACAGGGTTCTGGACAATATTATTTGCCAGACGCAGACCAGATTTCAAGACCACGAAAGACTGGTGTTTGTCTCCCTCCTTGACCCGCAGAAGTTTCGGGAATTCCAGATAACTTTCCCACATGCAGCCTTCTCCAGCTTAACACAGAGCCACGCAGCACTTTTCGATCTGCCTCGGCTAAGAACAGAACTGACTGTAATGTATGCCATGGATGATTTTGCAGGAAAATCTCCCACTGATCTCCTTGACTTCCTTCAGCAGAAAAATCTGAGTGAGAGCATGGGGCAGCTTTACACATTAGTGTGTTTGGCAGTGACCATCCCCGTATCCACTGCTTCTTTCGAACGGACATTTTCAGTCCTAAATCGAATAAAAACTTATGCCAGAAATACGACAGGACAGGCTCGACTTTCAGCATTAGCTCTGATGGCGATAGAGAAGAACTTCTTGACTGATATGAAACGCACAAATAATCTGTATGAGAGAGTAATTGAAATCTTCTCGAGGAAAGAAAGGAGGATGGATTTTGTGTACAAATAAAAATGATTTTTGGTGAGGAAAATGTGGCTAAATTCCTAAATATTTCAATTTTATGAAATTATTATTGATGCATTTTTATGTGTCACAGCTGTAGCGACAGTAAAGGTTTTTCTAGTCATGAAATAGTTATTGAGGGTTGGATTGATTCAGACATAGCACTACTGAAGGCCTAGGTGCGAAATGCACGGCCTGCCACTTTATTTAATAAATACAGATTTAAAGTTCAAATATTTATATTTATAATGGGAGCCATTGAAGAAAGTAGGTGCTAACACAATACACATTTTAATTTACTCATGTTATTAGCACCTACAGTGGTACCTCGAGATACGAGCTTAATGCGTTCCGTGACTGAGCTCGTATGTCAATTTACTCGTAACTCAAATGAAAGTTTCCCATAGAAATGAACTATAAACAAATTAATTCGTTCCAACCCTCTGAAAAAACACCAAAAACAGGATATTGGATTGGAAAAACATTTTTATTTGTTCTAATTCGCCATCTATTAGCAAAGTAACAAATAACTAGTGGTTTATTAGTACTAAAATGTGTTTAATTGTACTAAAATTAGACAGATTTTGCGGAGGGGAGAGAGAGGGACAAAGAGAGAGGAGGTGGAGAGAGAGACTTTTTGCACGGCAACGCACTTGTAACATAACATAAACTAATTCAAATGAACTTGGATTACGATGCAGACACTCAAAAATAAATTTAATCTAACCTTGCACTAAACTTAATTCTAATTTAGTTTTAAATTTTTATAGCTTTCTTTTTCTGGGTTGGCTCTATTTGTCCCGTCCCCACCCTGACTTTCAGATGCAACCTATCGAGGGTTGTTTGCTTATGTCTTCCCTTCAAAATATTCCGAAAATGACGCACGCGAATGTCCTCCCAATAGGATAACGCACGATCACCTGCCAACTTGTCCGGGAAGTAGTACTCCTCTCGTATTAGCGAACAAATCTCATCTCAAATTGCTCGTATGTCGGGGCACTCGTATGTCGAGGTATTACTGTATTTTGTTCAATAGCTCAAAAACCATTTCATATGTTAACACCAAATTAACAGAAGTGATAGGTGATTACCTTCTGTTTATCAAACACCTTTTAGTTTTTAAACGACACACCATTTATTAATTTATTACTGTTATTAGCACCTATTTTGTTCAATAGCTCCAAAACCTTCTCACTTATTGACACCAAATTAACAGGAGTTATAGGTGATTACCTTCTCTTTGTTGAACACCTTTTAATTTTGACATGTTGACACAAAATTTTCAGAAAAGATAGTTGATTACCTTGTGTTTATTGGATTGGATTGGATAACTTTATTCATCCCGTATTCGGGAAATTTCGTTGTTCCAGTGGCAAGAGGGTGAGGATGCAGGAATAGGAAAGGCATTTTAGACATAAATAGATAGGTAATAAGTAGGTCAAGAAATAAATACATGAATAAATATATAATTAAATAAGCGTGTTGCTTAGCACATATATACATACATACATACACATAAATGTACATGCATGCATACGGTAGGTCTTAACACCCAGCCATTTTTTTGTTAAAGAGCCTGACAGCTGATGGGAGGAAGGATCTGCGGAAGCGCTCCTTCCTGCAATGAGGGTGCCGCAGTCTATTGCTATATCGAGCGCCTTTTAGTTTTTCAACAGCACACTCAATTTATTAATTATTCATTTATTACTGTTATTAGCACCTATTTTGCTGAATAACTCCCAGGCCATTTGACCTATTCAGCCCAAATCGGTGATCAAGTGATAGCTGATTACCCCCTGATTATTGTAGACCTTTTATTTTTTCAACGACACTCCATTTATTAATTACGCAGTGCTGGAACTGCATTGTGATGTTATCGCTGGGATTTGCTTCAACACAGAAAAAAATCAATGGCCTTATTTTATTTATTTAAAGAGTAACCTTTATTTGTCAATATGGCATTCTTACACTCATTGCAATTGAATGAGATAGTTGAAATCCACTGCCCGAAGCGCTTGACTGGGATTCGGCGGTGACGTCATCCTCTTTTTCTCTGTTCATGGGCCTTCTTTGGCATAAAACCTGAAGGAATAAGGCAACCAAAAATGAAGCGCGGCTGGCTTGACTACGGAAAGAGAAACAGCGGCTCACTTGACCGCATTCTTCTCTTTGACACTTCAGAAAGTGTACAGAACTGAAGTGCGGACAAAGTCCGCTAGAACGACAGCAAAGTTCTAGAAGGATCTTTCTGGGACAAAAGAGCCAGCCCCCCAGCCATGTTCGACTTTTAGCAAAATAATGCACGCAAAGGTCGTTCTTCACAGACTCGAAGGTGGGCCCACTTTTGACGCTCATTTTTTTATAGTGCATACAAGCAGAAGCTGCTTGTGCGACATAGCCTTTCCACTTTCAAGGAGCCGTGGCAGCAGTTTCCCATGGGGCCTCTATTTATGTCCTCTGGTTCTCCGTATTGAGGTTGATGCGAAACAAAATTGGCCAGTTATGAAGCCATGTTTGCACAATCGCCCCTGCCAACATTCCTTATTGGAAGTGGCTAGAAGAATGCCGAAATGTTTGCCAAGTGGATCCAGCAATAACGACAAAGTAGTTGACTCTTATAATCCCAAACCCTTAGCCCCCACAATGGACGCAAGTGTACGAACCACGCGAACCCGCACTTGAACAATTGGTTTTCATGGTGAGCATTAAGAACTGGGCAAATGCGTGCCCAATTGTGTGCGTATGTTATGATCGCGCCGAGGCGTCGAAGCGCGATCAGGGAGATTCGGACCCAGGAGCGGGGAAGCAGGATAGAACGAGAAGGGCTGTTCTCATGTCAGTAGCTTTATTGACTCAAACGCTTCACAAAATAACAAGGGCTTGTATATGCCAAAACGTAACAGAACCGGAGTATGGGGAATAATACCTTGTAGTGATGAATGGTGTAACACATAGTGTGTCATGCCGGAACGATCCGACAATGACTAACCATTTGCGTGGTGCTTAAATACCCACATCAGGAAGTAATCACAGATTGTTTGCAGCTGCTCTGACCTGACGGCAAGCCAGGAGGGACAAACGGGCCGCTCCTGACAGCGTACACGCGTGTCCGTATATTTTGTTTTAAGGGGACTGTACAGTAATAACTTGACATAAGAGTGCCCCGAAATACGAGAAATTTGAGATGTGAGTAAAATGGTGAGCAAATATTTACCTTGAGATTTAAGACAGGCGGCCCGGTGGGTGAGTGGTTAGTGTGTCGGCCTCACAGTAGGAGATGTGGGTTCAAATTCAGGTTGATTCACCTGTGTGCGTATAAGCAGCCCCCTGATTCACAATTTTCAACTCCATATTCATGGTTTTAATAGGGACTACAAATGTTGAATGAAATATTAACAAAAATCATTGCATGTGGTATTTCTGAGATACTGTATGAATCAAAAGCACATTATTGGGGTCAATATCATAAGGAAGTTAATATGCCTTTCTTTTTAAATGCAAAATATCAAATTATTCAATTTGAAAAAAGAAATGTCTATCTTGATGTGAACTTGATAATTTTTAATGACAGAAATTACAATTATCTTACCAGAAGTTTGAGATGTTCTGGTGGCCAAATTGCTTCTAATGTCGAAATATCTCAATCTTTTTTCGATGGTTCATATTACAAATGTGCAATCATTTCCTTTCAAAAAGGAAGTAACGTAAGCACAACCCCTAAGTGTGTCCGTAGTGGTAAAGTGTTCAAGTCAATGGGTGAAATAATAGCATGAGAGACACATTACGCAGGTTTCAAGGCTGATATTTTAACAATCGACCGCAAGACTTTCAATCAGCCTTAACAACTATTGGGATGTGCTGACATGGTAAACGCTAAAAACACATGTATTAAGGCTACTTTCTTCTGGCCAGTCAGGGCACATTTAACTAGGCAAGACGGCGGCCCCCTAGGTAGGATGGCGACACCCGGAGCGAGCAGCAACGGGCACAAGTGAGTTTTTACAAGTTTTATGCAAGAAAAGTTTTTTTTCTTGAATTTCCTTCATAGACGTCAAAATAAATGTTGTTTAGTATTTTATCTGTTGATCTTTTCTGTATTTTGAAATAAACATGTAGGCCGTTTGGCAGATATTACAGCAGAATAGAACAACTCCACCCTTATCTCAGTGATGCACAATCAGAACCCTTTGAAATTGTGTAAGAGCATTGGGCAACAACAAAAAAAGGAGAGACTCTTCTGCCTGGAGGATCTTAAAGAAGCAATGGTAATAAAAAAAACATAATCTATTGAGAATTAAATTTATAGGTATGGAATAAATATATATATGTAAGTAATGAGGGTACCACACTGTTAGAATACAGTTAACATAGATTGATATTAGAGACCAGCTGATCGCAGGGCACAAGGAGACGGACAACCATACACACTCTCACAAAAAAATCTTGCATCTTCATTCGCTTCAATTTTAAAGTCAAGCTTCCATGGAATTGCTACACAGATAATGGAAATTCCCCTTCTACATAACAATTGAGACGGACAATCATGCACACACACACACCCATACCTAGGGGCAATTTAGAGTGTCCAATCAGCCTACCATGCATGTTTATTGGAATGTGGGAGGAAACCAGAGTACCCGGAGGAAACTCACCCAGGCCCAGGTAGAACATTCAAACTCCACACAGGTAGACATGACCTGGATTTGAACCCAGGACCCCAGAGCTGTGAGGCTGACGCGCTAACCACTCACCCCACCGGGCCATCGCAATTTCTTATTTTAAACAAAATAAATATGATATAGATATGAATTTGTCTAGAAATATACCACAACTCTCCAATAAATAATATGATACAATACACATTTCGAGCAAGCGAATATTTGGCGAATTCAAGCCGCAACGTGGTGAATCTGTGATAGTAGGTATTTCTGTAAATACTTTAACTTTTCAGCTCCAATAGAACCAATTTAAGAAATCAAGTACAAACATTCAAACACAATAGATGGTTATTCTAGATTAAAATACAAAAACTATATTTTAAAAAATGCTGTCATTTTAAAGCCGGCTTTGTGTAGAAATAACGAGGTGAGAATGTCAGGAGTGCCCTTTTGGCCCTCCTGGGTTGCCGTCGACACGTACCGGCTGTAGCCAATCCAATGATTACTTTCGGTTCCTGTATTTAAGTAAGCGACGCGTCATCACACGTCGCCGGATCGTCCCTCTATCGTTCACTGTCGATGACCACCATTGACTGTTGTTAGCGGTTGCTAGCGGGAGCTAGCGGTCGTTATGCTGTTGCCATTCTGTTTTCCTCTGTCCGTATGCGCGCCGCATGCGGCCACGTTTGTTTTCCACGTTTTGGTTGATGCATTAAAGGACTCGTTATCACGCTAATGCCTCGTCCTCTCCTGCCTCCTGCATTTGGGTCGACCTACTTCCACGGTCGCGTCACACGACGCGGCGCGACCGTAACTGATACCCCCGATCGCGCTGCGACGACCCAGCGACGCAGCGTGATCATAACAGAGAAACCCAAAACCATTTGTATTCATGTACAAATTCGAGCCCATCATCGACGTGTAGTCTAAACACATTGGACACAGAATGTTCGCCAAACATTTAGACTGAAGCAAACCTTAAAAAGTCAGAAGGAGAACCTTAAGAGACAACTGTGTTGGTGTGGGAAGGGGTGATGATGGCTTCATCAGTTTATGAATGTAGAACAAATGTATTCTGTGAACTTCCTCACGTATGAAGTCGCATGCCGTGATTCTAGGCCTGGATGACCTGGCAAAAAAAAAAGTCTTTCAGAAATTTTGCTTACAAAATGTGTTCTCAGTTAATGACAACCGTAAGAAATGTTTCATTTTCCTTTATTATTCATTTCAAACGTGCATTTTCAGTAACTACTGATTGACAGTGACATTTTAGTTTTTCCCAATTGCTAATTCAGAAAATCCAACTCACGAAATCAAAAGACCACATTCAATTAAACTTGCTCCCATTTGTCAAAACCTCAAACCCATTTCACTCATAAAATCAATTCACACCTCACAATCCTCCTTTCTCATAAATTGAAACTAAGTCACTGAATTTCACAACCTAAACACGTTTTCATTCAGTTGTGGAACTTCTTCCACAACTTTTAAATTCATTCATTCATCTTCCATATTCCATACAGCCACAAAAATGGGACCTGCAACCTTGAACAAAGCATGCATGCAGCAAATTTAGTTCCAATTGTCTCCAAATTTTATCTGTGAAAGTGCATAATTTTTAGTATGTGAGTAGTAAAAGTCGTAGACTACAAGGATTGACCCACCTTGCCTGGAAACTATGGAAATATATTTTTATATATAATACCACAAAAAATGGGACCTGCAACCAATGTTCCCTCTAAGCTGCGTGCATGCGCAATTGCGCACTACTCTCGTCTTCTCCGTGCAGCAGCAATCATATGGCGCGCACAAAATAAAATCCAAACTTTTTTTTCCTCTTTCCTCATGGTGGCATGCGGCAGCCAGTGGCAGTAGCTCTGTCCGCTCTTATGTTTTTCGTGTTTTACAGCCCGTCTATCTTTTTTTTTAATTACATTCTAATATTTCTTAATACATTCCTTTTTACTTTACTGTGCAAATAGAAGAACAAGCGGCGAAATCAGGTGAGAACTGTCTAAATCTGCTTTGTGTGTGGTTGTGCGCGTGCGTGCGTGTGTGTCTAGTATGTGTGATCGTTTGTCTTCAACCTACACAATGGAGCAGGGGTAGGGAACCTATGGCTCGGGAGCCAAATGTGGCTCTTTCCATGGGTGCATATGGCTCTCCACGAACCTGTGAGGTAAAATTTGAAAATGAATGGTGAGAGAGCTGAGTCCCGAACATACTAATAGGAGCATCATTGTGGCGTTGACACTACCTCTACCACCACTTTAATCATAATTTTGTTTTTTATTACACTTCTGAATGCATGATATCATTGATACTGATTTATTAGCAACATCATAAAAATGTTGTCAAAAGAATTCCGAGACTTTTTATACTTAAAAGTGGTGAAAGGATAAAAAGATCACACATTTTCATGTAATTTTACTTTTCAATTCTGAGAATGGCTCTCAAGAAATAACATTAGAAAATATGAAATGTTTATGGCTCTCTCCGTCAAAAAGGTTCCCAACCCCTGGACTACAGTAAATGGAAATTAGCCCTCAGCTACAATCTTACATATATATGTTCATTAACATGAATATAAATATGTTCATTAATATGTGATATCCCCTATTAAATAAATCAAAGCAAAATCATGGAAAAAATATTGCATATAAATGGAAACTTGACTATCTCATGTGACACGTTCAGCAGAAAAGTAATTTGAACGAGAATGAGAAGTGAGAAGGACAGATGTGTAAAATAAGTTAAAATTTAAGTCGGATTTGTGCATATTCTAATGGCATTTATGAAAATGTTTTATTCATAGATATTTTTTTCATTCATTTTCTGAACCGCTTTATCCACTTTATCACTCGCGGGGGGTGCTGGAGCCTAGCCCTGCTGACTTTGGGCCAGGGGCGGGGGACACCCTGTATCGGTGGCCAGCCGATCGCAGGGCACAAGGAGACGGACAGCTATGCATACTCAGACCCAAACCTAGGGGCAATGTTAGAGTGTCCAATCAGCCTACAATGCATCTTTTTGGGATGTGGGAGGAAAACGAAGTACTCAGAGAAAACCCATGCAGGCCCAGGGAGAATATGCAAATTCAACACAGGTGGACCGACCTGGATTTGAACCCAGGACCCCAGAGCTGTGAGGCCGATGCGCGAACCACTCATCCGCCGGGCCGCCCTTTCATAGATATTAATCATTACATTTTATTATTACTAAATCATGTATGTGTAGTAGACATGCACCTGCTTATGGCAGGTGTGATTCTGGTGTGTGCCCATAGCGAGCAATGATGATGTTGCTCACACCGGTACTCAGTGTGCTCAGGGAGGTTGTCTTTCTGCCCAGACAAGCTAAAAATTAGAGCGAACATTGGGTGTAAGTGTGGATGGTTGTCTGTCTCCTTGTGCCCTGCGATCGACTGGCCACCGCGACCCGAGAGAGGATAAAGCCGTTCAGAAAATGAGAATCTCGGCTGAAATGTTTGCACTTTGCTTTTGGTCTCTTTAATTAAAACTCTTTAAGTATACCATGAATGTCCTGGTTTCCCTGCGATTGGCTCCACTCCCTCCTTCACCCCCACACTACGTGACATTATGACAAGTCAAAGAAATGGGCTGGTAAATCGGGCTGCTGCTATTCTCCTTTTCACTCACTGCCACACCACAGGTAACTAAATTGTGGGAATCTAGACATTATTTGCAGAGGCAATCATTTATTTGTGGAAAAAAAATCTTGCATCTTCGTTCGCTTCAATTTTAAAGTCAAGCTTCCATGGAATTGCTACACAGATAATAGAAATTCCCCTTCTACATAACAATTGAGACAGACAATCATGCACACACACACCCATACCTAGGGGCAATTTAGAGTGTCCAATCAACCTACCATGCATGTTTTGGGAATGTGGGAGGTAACCGAAGTACTCAGAGGAAACCCACGAAGGCCCAGGGAGAACATGCAAGCTCCACACAGATGGACATGACCTAGCTTTGAACCCAGGACCCCAGAGCTGTGAGGCTGACGCGCTAACCACTCACGCCAAAAATGTGTGCATTTAATTTAATATTCCTACACTTTTAAAATACAAAAAATCTCTGAATTCTTTAACAACATTGTTATGCCGTTGATTTGCAAAAAGGAGTCTCATAAAAAAAATTCATTATGGTTAAAGCGAAGCTAGAGGTACCGTCAATGACACAGTGGTGTGCAAACGTGACACTCCTATTAGTGTGTTCGGGACTCAGCTCTCTCACCAGTGGTTTCACATTTTATTTTACAGGTTAGTGAAGAGCCATAAGCAATCCAACAAAAGGACCATAAACAGCCCATGAATTAATTGGCAGTGGTGGGATATGGACCCACGCCTCTTGAGAGACTGGAACTTAAATCCATGGCTTAGACCACTTGTCCACACTACCTTGAATGAGGCTGAATGAGGGATTGTGTAGTTCTAAATTGTGAAATAACCTTAAAAATCCTTATATTTAAATATTCAAATGTGTTATTTGTTACTTGCAATAAGATCAAACACAATGTAACATTTAAACCAAATGTCCTTAAAATTACCTAACTTTTTCTCAAAATGTAGCTTTTCGATTTAGTGTCACGTCTCGCTAGACTCGAACTGGACTTCGAGCTGCTGTCTTCACGCTGTGGCATTAAGAGACCAAATTTAACATAATCGCCCCCTCTGTCTAAAATCTGAATTAAGAACTTGGTATTTTGAGGTATTGGGACAGTAGAGGGCGATAATGCTACAGTACGTTGGCTGCCAACAACCGTAAAACCTCAAGCGGAAGAAGAAGAAGAAGGGATTCGGGCGTTCATTTCTGCATGGCTAGGGTTTTAACTTTTTGTTTGTGCGCCTCTTGTTTCTCCTCAATTTAATTTAACTTAAATGAAACGAAACCTCGACAACATGCTCAACATTAAATAGTTTGTGGACTCGAACGTCAGTCCGTTTGTCTTCAATCCGTTTTGGGAGTCGTACTTTAGCCTAGCCTAGCTGGCAGCTAACAAAGGAACACGTCGTCCGCATCAGCACGTCGTCAAGAGAACAGAAAAAAAGTGTGAAAAATGTCTGGGAGAACGACGCCGGTTGCGGCAAAGTTTCAGAAGGAACTTTATGGCGTGAAAGAGGATCTCTCATGTCATCAACATTCTATTGTTTGTAAAATGATGCAAGCTAAAGTTGTTCTTCACAAACTCGAAGGTACGTTCACTTTTGACGATCATAAATGCATGATAGACCGATATATACTTTACGTTACACAATTAATATTTCATAATGAAATATTTAACGGGGTGGCATTGTTGTTTCTGATCGTGACTTTATTGAATGAATCGAAGCAGGACAGCGCATAGCATTATGGGTAGAACTGAGAACCTGCTACAATGATGAACCACTGGATGTCGCTAACTGCTTCATTTCTATAATCTGTAACATCTTCCTTCCTTTAGATTACTGTTCTGTAACTTTATAGTAACCTTTTATTCACATTAAACATTGCTGCCCACCATGACATATTGTTCTGAACATAAACTATTCTTGCATTATGCTTATTCCTGACATTAACCCTTGTACTAACAAAATGACACATTTTTTCCTCTCTTTTTTTTCTTCAACAATCTGACAACAAACCAAAAGTCTCTTGTGCAACTTCTTCGTGTGTGTGTGCTGTCATTGTCTATGTATGCGTGGGTCTGGGCTTAGTAAGGGCAGCGTGCAGCCTACACCCTAGTCGAACCCTTGTTTTCATGTATGCTCTTCTACGATCACCAATTCAGTTTAGGCGGTGGCCATGAGAGGCGGCCACAACGTGTGTAGATTGCCTGGCCTGGTGAGTTACTGCGTCTCTCCGGTGTCTGGCATTGTCCTCTGGTGCCGATGTAGACGGGCTGCGAGGAGCCAGACTGCTTGGGGCGCTTGGGCTTTCTGCACTGTGCAATTTCCCCATGGCCTGACCCATGGGCAGTCTCTGCCCGGGTTGATGTCCCAGTCACATTCCAGACTTCGCTGTTTCAGACCCTTTATTTCCGCTGAGCGCTCTGCCACTCGTAGATCCACGCGGTTGCGCCTGTAGAGAGTGCCGTGAACATCCACCACGAATGAGCGAGGAGCTACCTTCTGAATGTATTGGCCCAATGGCCATCTCCCCGTACGGTCACCCGGAAGCGGCTTCATTCTGATCTGATCTCCCACATTTGGCTTTGGGAGGTCTTTGGCGGTTCTGTCGTAAGTCGATTTCCCTGTCCGCCATTTCCACACCAGCTTGTCAGTCACCCCGACCACCACATGTAGTTGCAGTAGGCTGTCTGCAACTGGTAGGGAGGATTTGAGCCTCCTTCACATTAAGCGCTGGGCGGGGCTACTGCCTAACCCCTAGGGTGTGGGCGTGTTGCGCCAGTGGAGGAATGCCATCCATGCGTCTGCTTTGGCCCGCATACAGAGCGATTTGACAGCGATCTTTACAGCCGCCTTGGCTTTGCCGTTTGACTTCGGATGGCGGGGCGACGGCGTGACATGGGTAAAACCCCAGCTTGAAGCAAACTTTCTGAATTGTTCACAGGCAAAGTGGGGGTCATTGTCAGTAATTACCTTGTCCGGTTGCCCATGACGCGCAAATTGGGCTCTGCCGCGAGTGATCAGCGTGTTGGCGGATAGGGCAGGCAGCTGGTCAATTTCGCTGGAATCAGAAGGTAGTCACATTCAGGTGCTGGGCTTGGTCCAGCTGTGCATACTCTGCCTGGGCTGAAAACACAGTGTGGTGCACAAGTGGAGTGTCTGTTGTTATGCGTGGCAGCGCAGCACGGCTCAGCGTGTCACTAACATACATTTCAGGCCCAGGCTTCTACACCACATCCAAGTTGTAGCACTGCAGTTGCATTAACATTCCTTGAAGACGTTTTGGCGCACTCAGGAGGGGCTTCTTGAATATGGTGATCAGCGGTTTGTGGTCCGTTTCTGCTGTGACCATTTCCCTGCCACGTAAGTACTGGTGGAATCTTTGGCACGCAAAAACTAGCCTCAGACACTTTCTCGATTTAAGCATAATTTGGTTCAGTTTGTGTTAGGGCTCTCGAGGCGAAAGCCACTGGCTGTCCGCCTTGCAGCAAGCAGCATCCAAGCCCCTCATGCTGGCATTACTCTGGATGGTGACAGGTTTTGTGACATCATAGTGTCTGAGAACAGGTGTGTTGGAGACCAGCCGCTTTATCTTATTTACTGCGTCCTCATGTTTGGCCAGCCAGTGCCCTTCTGTGTCTTTATCCAAGAGTCTGCGGAGTGGTTCACACACCTCAGAGCGCTTTGGGAGGAATTTGGCAAGATGGGTCATGTGAAATATGAATTGTATTCTTATATTTAATCTTGCTCCCTTCTGCACTCTTATGAATATAAAGTTACTAGAATAGAATTTTACTGACGCCGTCAACAACTTCTCTTTGGTCCTACTGCTCATGACAGTACAAGTGGCACCGGTGTCTAGCTGGCATGCTTGCCTTTTCCTGTTCAATCGCAGGTGCACAAACCATTTCCTACCTTAATCCGGACCAACCTAAATGATATTTCTTGATTTTCCCATTTTTGACGAATATTTGGAATTTTTACATCCATTTTTTTCTTTTTGTGTTTTAGTTCAATAAGTATTTTGTAAAATGTAAAAATAACTGTAAAAATATTTTCAGTTTTCCACTTTAACTTTGAACATAAAAACATATTTTGTTTCCTTATGAAATGACATGATTAAAAGACATTTCCCTTACTAAGAAAAAAAATAAACATTGTTTTAGAGTTAAGTGACGAATTTTGCGCATGCGCGAATCAAGCGTCACTTCTTTCGATGGCATTCGCTTTATAAATGCAAGAGAGTGGGACATAGGAAATAAATATTCATCAAATGGTCTGACATGGTTTTAGCAAAAATTATTGCGCAGGTTTGAATTAAATTGAAAACTAAATTGAGCATAAATCACTTGCGGCTAAAAAAGGAGGCGACGCTTAAAGCGCATGCGCAGAACAAATCGTTCATGATACGATCAAAATCATTCCACACTGGGGGAAACTCTTTAGAATTATCAATAATTACGTAAAAGTCCATCCAACAGACCCACGACACTTGGATAAAGTTTATTTCCTTATACTAAACACTTTGGCCAAACGATACATTTTCTGTATCAGTCACGTGGTTCTTTCTTAAAGCAATACACACAACAATACGGGATTTCTCTCTTGAGTTATCAGCACAGTGCTGACCCACCAGCGTCGCTCGTTCCATCACTATTTATCAGCAAAACCTGCTTTAGCTTAGCCCAGCTAGCAGCTATCAAAGAAACAAGTCGTCGAAAAGCTTGTTTATACTTTAGCTTAATTTAGCTAGCAGCTATCAAAGGAACAAGTCGTCAAATAGCTTGTTTATGCTTTAGCTTAGCTAGCAGCTATCAAAGGAACAAGTCGACGAAGAACTTGTTGTAGGTTTCCTGGCTATATTAGCTCGGCATAGCTAGCAGCTATCAAATAAACAAGTCGTCAAAGTGCTTGTTTATGCTTTAGCATAGTAGCAGCTATCTAAGAAACACGTTGAACTCGTTGGGGGTTTCCGGGCTAATTTAGCTTAGCCTAGCTAGCTGCTATCAAAGCCGCCGCCATCATCAGAATTCACGTATGGAAATGTCGGCAAGAACACAACAGCCAAAGCCCCAGGAGGAACTTTTTGAGGTCAAACAGGAGCATTCAACTCAGGAACAATCGACAGTTTGCAACATAACGCTCGAGAAAGTTGTTCTTCATAGACTAGAAAGTGGGTTCACTTTTTATTTCCATGCATTCCCTTAAAGGTACAGACACTCCCCTACTTACGAACATTCAACTTACGAACAACGGTACATACGAACATGTCTGCAAATTGCGTTTAAGTCCAAAAATGTTCGCAAGTCCAATTTTGTATTTCGCGCCTTTTTCGGAGTAGTACTTCTTTCCGCCGCTAATACCGACGCCTGGCGCTGTGAGAGCTCAGCTCACCCAGCATCTACCTTCTTCTTCGTTGCAATGCGGAAGTGCGTGAATGTATCTCCAGTGTGCAAAGAACCTTTTTCATTTGTATCATTAAATATCTCATGCATCCAATATTGAATATGGTTGGTAAAAAGCTAAAGGCTTCTATTGAGGGAGTTGCAAGGAAGAGGCAAGCCATTTCATTTGAAACGAGTGGCAATAATAACGAAGCTTGATGCGCGTGAGAGTGGTGAGCGTTTCACGGGCATACAACTTGTCAGTACCATTTCTAAACAGAAAGATCGAGCAGCAGGACCCAAATATTGAACGTTGCACAAAGTTTGCAAATCAATTGAATGATGCCATAGTGCTACCGCATCATTTATGATGAAAAAAAGAAGAAAACTGTGCAATCATCATTAGGTCGCTTCTTTTGGCCAGTTTCTAATACATAAATCTCTCTCTCTACAGTACTGTACATATTCTCTCCATTTTATTAAATGTTTTTTTTTCAGTAGAAACCAATGCGTGTTACTTATACAAGCCTTAAACATACAAATGCACTTATATAAACCTTCAATATGCTTATATCGGCCTTAAACATAAATTATAATACAAAATATAGCACTGAATCAACTTACAAACAAATTCAACTTATGAACAATCGCTCGGAACCAATTGCGTTCGTAAGTAGGGGAGCGTCTGTATTCTATTGACATGACACTATAGTAGCGTACGTACATTTTCATGAATTTGCACTAGCACCATTCGAAGAAAGATGTAATAAATTCGATTTAATGTAACCACTCTAGGAGGGAAGAATGAGTCTCAACGCGTTAATACTTAACAACGGCATTAAACAGTAGCTTTCCTTTTATTGTATCCTTATCACAAACAATGTATTTTTCAAATTACGCAACGTGCGAGCGCCCCAGAGTCATTCCTGCTACTCGCCCTCCATTTTTGAGTGACATAACACTCATTTGCTTGCTCTAAATTGAAAATTTTAAAAATGGAGATGTAGATGCACTAAACAACAACGAGAGCAGCGTTCAAACAATGGTGTCAAAGTTGCGGCCCGATGGCCAAATCTGGCCCACTGCCGGTCTGTGGTGCGGTCTGCGGAAGTACTTCATATTTAATGCTAAAATTCAAATGCAGCTTATAAATAAATAGAATATGAACTATCATCAGAGATCATCACTACATCACTCCGCACAGACATTGACGTAGGGTCCTCAGAGGCAAGAGCGCTTCACCTCATAGAACTACCAGTACCAACAGAGGCCACCTTCGAGAGCAAGAAGGCCGAATACTTGAATCTGTGTGCCAGAAATTTGTCTGGAAATGCACCATCTACCCAGTCGAGGTTTGCTGCCGAAGCTACATTGGGCTTCTCCCACTGTTTTTAATTCCAACATTCATTGATTCATTTTCTGATATGCTACATCGTGTATAGGGGGTGCTGGAGCCTATCCCAGCTGCCTTTGGGCCAGAGGAGAGGAACAGCCTGACTCGGTGGCCAGCCAATCGCAGAGCACGAGGAGAAAAAAACCCATTCACTCTCACACTTATACCTAGGGACAATTCAGAGTGTCCAATCAGACGATACAGTGGTACCTCTACATACGTGTGTCTATCTCGTAACTCGAGCGAACGTTTCCCGTTGAAATGAACTAAAAGCAAATGAATTCGTTCCAGCCCTCTGAAAAAACATCAAAAACAGGATATTGGATTGGAATTTTTTTTTATTTCTTCAAATTCGCCATCTATTAACAAAGTAACACATAACTAGTGGTTTAATAGTAATAAAATGTGTTTAATAGAACTAAAATTAGATGGATTTTGCGGCGGGTACAGAGAGGGACATAGAGGGTTGGGGGGTTCTTTCCACGGCAACGCACTCGTAACCGAACAAACAAATTTAAATTAACTCGGATTAATATATACAGTCACACTCAAACATACGTTTAATGTAACTTCACACAAAACTGAATTCTAATTTGGTTTTACATTTTTATAACTTCTGGCTGGGTTAGCTGTTTGCCACGCCTCCACCCTCACGTTCGCTATCGATGGGCTGTTTGCTGTAGTATTCCCTTCAAAATATTCCGAAAATAATGCACACAAATGTCCTAACAATAGGATAACGCACGACCACTTGCCAATGAGAAGTAGTCTTGAATTAGCGATTGCTCCGTTAACGGGAGCTAACAGGCTAAGGGGGGGGGACACTGAAAAAATGCAACGCTCCGCTCAGTGCTCGCGGACACGTTACAAAGAGGTATAGTTGCGACCAGAGATATTACACGAGGAGTTGCGAGGGAGAGAGCCAGTGCCCCTGATGTTCTTATGAGCAGCCAACGAGAAGTAATATACTATACTGCTCGTATTAGCGATCGCTCCGGCATTAGCCGGAATCCGGCATCTCATTAATCCCCCAAATAATAATAGACCTGCTACTGAATAAAAGATAATGTTTTTTAATGCCTCCCCTTTGGCGAAAGCATTTTAACTAAATTAAAATCTAAAACATAAAAGAGAATGTTTACAATGAAAAGGCTCCAAAAAAGATTTGACTAATTTTAAGTGAAGAAACTTTTCTGACCAATAGTGCCATACTTTGAAAAATGCACCTATAAACAGTTTTCAACTCATGTTGCTGTTGACTAGAAAACTACAGTAGTAAGTACTGCATTGTGACGAAATGAATGTATGGCGCCCTTTTCCGTTTGGTTTCATTTCTGTGAACAAGAAATTCAGTCATTTATATTTGGAAAATGGTTAATCATTTATCTTTGTGTCTTTGCAGGTTTCAGATATGATCTTGGTGCTGATGGGCATGAGTCTGTTGACCTTGAAGGGGAAGTTGAGCTCCCCCAAATCAAAGAGGAGGAGCCAGAGTTCCCTCAACAACAAATGGGAGGCGAGCAACGTCCTATCAAAAGGGAGGAAGATCATTTCTCCTGGTCACTTGGTGAGTTCGTGAAGAGGGAAGATGTTCTGGGCGTGGCCAGTGGAGGGGCGGAACCTGCAAACACAGGAACATGGCCCCTAATTAAAGAGGAGGAGCCAGAGTTCCCTCAACAGTGCAAAAGAGAAGAGCAACCTCCAATCAAAAACGAGGAATGTGTCAAATGGTCAACTGGTGAGCCTTTCAAGAGTGAAGATGATCTGGGCGCGGCCAACATAGGGGCGGAGCTTCTGAGCGGCAGCTCAACAGAAGGATGGCGAGCAGAAAATTTAATTGCTCCTTTATCAGATGGCAACGACTTGCTTTTTGACGATGATGATGTTGAAGATGTTAAGAAAAATCCCAGTGGTGACAAACTTTGCAAATGCTTTCAGTGTGGGAAAACTTTTGGGAAAAAGTCTTCTTTGAAAACACATATGAGGAGCCACACTGTGGAGAAACTCTTATCATGTACAGTTTGTGGTAAAACATTTACACAGAAGGGAAATGTAAAAATACACACAAGAACCCACACTTGTGAAAAACCATTTACGTGTTTGGTTTGCGGTAAAGCCTTTTCTCAAAATGTATCCTTAAAAATCCACATAAGAACCCACACTGGTGAAAAACCATTTTCGTGTTCAGTTTGTGGTCAAAGATTCACACGGAAGGAACACTTAATTAGTCATGCAAGAACCCACACTGGTGAAAAACCATTTTCGTGTTCAGTTTGCGGTCAAGCCTTTTCTCGCAATGAATCCTTAAAAATCCACATAAGAACCCACACTGGTGAAAAACCATTTTCATGTTCAGTTTGTGGTAAAACATTTACAGAGAAGAGAACTTTAAAAAAACACACAATAACCCACTGTTAGAATTATTATGGAATATTCTATATGTGTTGTAAGCATTTTTCAATAAGTAGTAAGGCTATAAATCAAGTCATGGGAAGATGGAAAAAGAGGTCACGGCGTTATGGACTTTTTCCTGCACAGTCTACTCCTCAAGGGCAAAGACACTTCTACCAAATGTTATGACGAGACTCCACCAGCAGCTTACAGCATAATACTGCTTTGTTTACCTTGAAAGCATTCCTCACACTGTTGTTTTTCTAACCAGCGAGAGTGTTATTGTACTGATTACATAACCATGTTTTTCGAATGTCGCGATTAAATACAATGATTCAGTTACTGCAAGTCAGAATGCACTGGGGGCTAAGACGACGCCACACGGCATTTTCCTTGCAAGTTGTAAGCAGAGTTTGTTGAAAGATGTTTTTCCTTTTTTAATTAAATATTACTAATAATGATTTAAAAGGTTTGAATCGTTATTCCAACATTTGGTCCTTCGAGTAGCCGGGGTCAACACATCGATAGGGAATCCAGACGCTGCAGTTTAATATCTGGAGTGACCGTGCACGGCGAGAATCCCTTTTCCAGGCCGGACTATTTCTCAGCAGCGCCTGTTTTCTAATCGGTTGACGACTATCCTCTTGGTAAGCATCTTTCGACATTTCTGCCGAGTCCGCGTGTGATGGCTGCATATTGAGACGGGTTCCGAGTGCGTGAAGGGCATCACACGCGAAGGCCTTATTTTGAGAAGTAAGGCTCGCGTCCTGGGGATTAGCGATTTTAAAACCCTGGGTATACTAGTCGATGCCAGGTAACGAGACAGAGCATGAGTCTATAAAACTTGGGGCAGTTCGGGGTGTCCTGTACCGCGGTCCGGATAGGTACAAATATAACTCTGACAGTATATCAGGCTAGGGTATACATTTGTGTTGCGTGTGTTACGTGTGTCGTTCCGCGGAAAAAGAATTTGCTAACTGATAACTAAGTGCGAGCGCGCTCCCTTCTAAAAATGGGCAGCGCAAATGTAAAAGCGGCTATTGACGACGATCCAAAGATGCGTCTGCCGTGTAAAGATTGGAAATTTGTTGAAAATCAAAGCGCTACAAGGGTTAAACACCTAAACTTATGGATAAATAAATATGGATTTGCTGGCCAGCTTAATATGCATAAGATATTGATACTGCAGGATAAAATACGTGCTAAGCATGGGGGAAATCTTAACAAAATGGAGCAGGAGGGATATAATGATACCTATTATTGGTTTATGATGGCAAGGGAACGGAGTGATGGATGCGTTAAATCAGTTGATAACGGTGGGACTGGAAACACGGAGGCTGTGTTATTCCACAGAAAAGAGGACATTAGATTTTATCACCTGAATGGGGTGGAAACGCAGCAAATTTGGATGTTCGCGTTAAAAGGTGATTGGCATGCAGTTAGGGGGGACTGGAATCCAAAAGCTGATGGTGGCCCGTTGTGTCATGACGGTCGTGAGTTGAATGTGAGAGTGCATGAACTGATTGATCGGGTTACGGGGAAGTTTAAAACAAAAGCTAATTATACCGTGATCAGCAGAGCTAAGCAGAGGGATGGTGAGCCTTTTGCAGAATATCAAATCAGGATGACGGCTTGTTTTAAGGCCAACAGCGGCATCGCTGAAGACCACGCGGCGGGCAGCCTTTATCAGGAGCAGCTAAAAAATGTGTTGCATGCTCATTCAAATTATACGCTTAGGGAATGGGTTGAAAAACATTGGGTAGACAGGGCTACGGGCACGCTTGAACAATACGTAAATCAGGCGATCCATGCAGAAGAGGTGTTAAAAAAGAAAAGAAAGGGGGGGGCACCCTCTAACGAGGACGGGATTTTTGACCAAAATAAGGGATGTGAACGTAAACCTTTTAACAGGGATAATGAAAAAAAATACGCAGGGAAGTTCAACAGAAATCGAGGTAACAGAGAGAAAATCTGTTGGATCTGTGGGAAAATAGGTCATATATCCCGCGATTGCCCAAATAACAGGGCCTCTAAAAGAAGGCAAATCGGCATGACTAGTCGGGGGGCCTGCTCAGAACGAGAAATGGATTTGAGCAGAGGGAAGTGGAACTAAATTTAGCGGAGATATTGGCACTTGATACAATTAAACCTGAAATCACACTGTTCGTGAATGGGATGCAATTAAAATTTTTGTGTGATGCTGCTAGGCATACTTGTTAATAGTAACTAAATGTACTGTCAATGCACTGGAATGAAATGGCTTATTGTGGCTTATCCTGGTTTCGTTCCCGTCTGCTAGCGGAAATATTTTGGTTAACAGAAATACAAAACAGCAAATTAAATGTTTAGCGGGGTTGCCAAAACTGCGTTTTGGTCAGACTCTAAACTTGCCGAATAATGCTTTGATTGCGGGGGGAGCGCTCTGTTTTGGTGCGGCTGAATATTAAAATAATTGGCCTTGGGGGTGCTGAAGCAAACTTGAGGGCAGAAATGGGTTTTGCTATGTTATAGTTGTGTCTGCAGCATATTGTAATTATGGGGTATTGCCAAAATATTGTGATATAGTTGGATATCGGGAGAGTAATTAATTTAGTCTTCTCTAAAAAGCGTTATAATTGTACACAGGAGGTGAAGCATTGTGCTCAGAAATAAAAAGAGAGCACTTAGGAATGTCAACATTGATAAGCTGCTTCTGCAGCGAGCGTGAAGGTCACAGTCAGCGGGTAAGGGCGCGCTTCCGTTTAAACATTTCAGAATAAGAACAAAACATGGTCTGCAAGGGATGCAGAGTTCCGGGATTATCTTCGCATTTATTTTTGGGATTTAATCAGAAATGTCTTTCGAGGTGATAGAAGATCTGTTTGGCAAAGATTGATTTGGGGAAAGCTTTGGAATTGGGAATAATACTATTATTATTATTTTATTTTCTTTTTTGTGAAGTTCAAAGGGCTCTTAATTGAAGAGAGCTAGTTTTGGAGGATAAAACGATATTATTACTGTTTTTGAATGGTTGGCTGGTTAAAGAAAAATGAATGGATTTTTTACAATATTATGGCATATTGGTTACAATTTGTGGGTCCTTTGGAAAAACCATTTTCGTGTTCAATTTGCGGTAAAGCCTTTTATCAAAAGCACCACTTAGAAGACCACACAAGAACCCACACTGGCAAAAAACCATTTTCCTGCTCAGTTTGCGGTAAAGCCTTTTCTCAAAAGCACCACTTAGAAGACCACACAAGAACCCACACTGGCGAAAAACCATTTTCCTGCTCAGTTTGTGGTCAAGCCTATTCTCTAAAGCAACATTTAAAAAGACACTTAATAACCCACACTGGCAAAAAAACATTTTCCTGCTCAGTTTGTGGGCGAACATTTTCCCATAGGAGAAGCTTAAAAGAACACTTATTAACCCACACTGAAGAACAATGTTTTCCTGCTCAATTAAAAAGCTACACAATTGAAAAACTATATACTATAAATATATGGACAAATACTAAAATTGTTATCACGACAAAATAAAATAAATCAGTCGATAGGACAACTACGCCAAGCAGCCCCAGACTCTACTATTTCCCGTAGATAAAGTTCTGCGTAGTGACTGCTGGGATATAGAGTTCTTAATACACCCAGTTCTTCAATACACTTAGTATGACGGCGAGCACACTAATTTGGTGCTCACCGTCATTTCGGCTGTATTTACAAAAGAAATCCTGCCGCTAAATGTTGGCGTCAACAGAGCATTCAAAGCTAGACTGTGAATTATATATATACAACTACGCCAAGCAGCCCCAGAATCTACTATTTCCCGTAGAAAAAGTACTGCGCAGTGACTGCTGGGATATAGAGTTCTTCAATACACTCAGTATGACGGCGAGCACACTAATTTGGTGCTCGCCCTCATTTCGGCTGTATTTACAAAAGAAATCCTACCGCTAGATGTTGGCTTCAACGGAGCATTCAAAGGAAGACTGCGAACTATATAAATATATTTATATATATATATATATATATATATATATATATATATATATATATATATATATATATATATATATATATATATATATATATATATATATATATATATATATATATATATATATATATAATATATTATATAATAACTCAAAGCTTGCCGTCATTCCCGGAGGCTTAAGAACTACAACCGCTCGACCCAGTGTTTTGGAAGACTCATTTGGGCAATTGTTGAATTCGGACACAGAAAATGAGGACTTTGATGGATTTGTGGGTGATGATGACATAAGTAAGTTGTAAAATGTCTAAATAAAGTACAACCAAACTCAGTTTTGCTTCCGTTACCTTTTTAAAAACGTGTTTTTAGCGTGTGGGTGTAGCGTGCAAGAACTATATTTCCCAGCAGTCACTGCACACCGGAACCCGGAAATAGGCTACTTCCGGTAGCCGGCGCTATTGCGTTTCGATGTTCATCCATATATAATATATATGCGTCTAAAAAACGGTGCATGCTTTGTGTGTTTAAAATACAGAAATAGCACCCGTTACTGACACTGCGGCTAAAAATACGATGCGCCGAATAGTCGTGAAAATACGGTACCCACGTCGGTCAGAAACCCTTTTTCTGCTCAGCTTCTTGCCAGAGATTTAGTTGTAAGGATAGACTTAAAAGACGCAAATGTGTTGTGATAAGCTGTGGCCAATCACAGCTTTGCTTGCTTTTTCAATTTCTGTATGAAAGATCATTGTTAGTGAAGTATAATTGTATTTTGCATTCTGAAAATCTTGTTTACACTTTTTAACGTGTAATATCGATCCACACGATTCAAATACAGTAATACCTTAAGATACGAGCTTACTGCGGGGTCGAGCTAGTATATCAATTTACTCGTATCTCAAGTCAATTCTTCCCATAGAAATGAACAAAATACAAATTAATCCGTTTCCATCCTAAAAAAAAAACACCAAAATTTGTTTTAATTTACTACCGACTCACAATTGGAACCATCTGGTATGCTCTCATCTCAAATTTGTCTCGTATGTTGGAACACTTGTATGTCAAGGTATTACTGTATAAGAAAATTAAGTGTCGTTGAAGATTTTATTTAATTTACTATCTAAATAATATGGAAAATGTCGTCACAGTTAAAGACATGCCTAAGAAATTTGAAAAATTGCAGTTTTTGTCTATTGAATCTGCTAGCAAATCCAATAAGAATATTGAGTGTTATTCAAACATGATACATTTGAATGAAAATGATTGATATATTGAATCTAGGATCTAAGAAACATGATTAGAAATATGGTGTGAAAGATAATGAATTTGCTCAAAATAAATAAATAAGTTGTACAATGTCCTTATACTTTTGTCATATTATAAGATGATATCACGATTTTAAACTGTTAACGTGTCATTTTTTTTGGTAGTTCCAATAAAACTCTTTTGGGGGAAAATACTTTTTGGGTCTTTTTGTTGAAAAAAAATCAGCCTTCCAAATTCAAAGGTGACAAAAAAGAGAAGCGTTATTTGCTCAGATTTAATGAATACATTAATTTGAACAATTTGACAAATTAATATATAAAAGATTGTTTTCTTTCTACAGGTGTGAAAATACGCTAACTTCATTATCTGAAATTAACGGTAAATTGATTTTATCTTTTTGATGTTGAAGGGGATAATTGGGAGATATGTAACTAGATTTTTATTTGATGTGCAACTATTGGAAAAACATCGAGTAAGAAAGTTTTATAGGAGATGATAGACAAACTACAAAGGGAATGTAATGTTAAATGTTTGCAAAAAACTACTAGATTGGGGTATTGCTCATTTCAAACAACTGCGCGATACACATTAATGAATGAATTTGGAGTTTTTGATTAGCATGCATTTTATGTGGCTTAATTGCTGTAAAGGGTTCAGGCTTAATGTATTAATCCTTGCGAACAGGGGGAGATTGTGATTCAATTCTATTGAAAAATATACTGTTAGGGTTATTAGTCTTACATTATTATATATTTGCTCGCAATGAAGTACGCTTTGCTTTACTTAGCTCATTAACACAAGAAAAGTTATTATAGTCTACATCTGCTTGCAATGAAGTAAATGCTTTGCTCCTTAGTTAGACCAAACAACAGGAACGTCGAATCCTTTTGGACTGCTGGGATGTGGAGAAGAACCTTCGTCTCTACATGACCTTCATTTGTTTTGAGAGCAAAAACTTCTATTGTAACTAGGGTCCTTTACTATTGACTTCTCACTCCTATTTTCCCAACCCTCCCTTGAGAGCTGAGACGTCCATTGTAACTATGGTCCTTGAAGCTAAAACAGGGAAAAGATGCGTGTAACGTGAGAATGAACCTGGACAGAGACGAGTCGATTCGATTCTCTCTTGCAAGAATTTCACAGAGGATTGCACCATCTCTTTATTTGTGCGGGCATTTGAGAATGCCTATTGGTGAACTTATCATACCACTACTAGGATCCAAGGGTGAAGAGATCATCCTGCCTTTAACTTCCCCAGTAGCCACTAAGTGCTACTCACTGACTATCACTCATTCCTTCATCTATGCTCCAAAGTGCCCTGTCAACTTGATGGGCCAGGACCTTATAAAAATGTGTCCTGTCCAGATGGACAACAACTCCAAGACTCTCCTGCAAGGCACCACCAAGCAACTGCCCCAATCTTTGCTGTGTGGGATAGACTGGCCAGTTGGCTTAATAATTGTTTGTTCATGTCGCGCCATGTGGCCAAACTCGCTTTACAATTGTTTGTTAAGATCGTAAAATGTAAGATAGACTGGCCAAACTGGCTTTACAATTGTTTGTTAAGATCGTGGAATGTAAGATAGGCTAACTAGCTGGCTTTGCAATTGTTTGTGAGATCGTGGAATGTAAGATAGGCTAACTAGCTGGCTTTGCAATTGTTTGCTTGTATTGTGCGATGTGGCCAACTAGCTTAATAATTGTTTGTTCGAATCGCGCGATGTAAGATAGGCTGCGGCAGTTTGTGTGAACTATAAAAATATCGTGTTTGCATACAACTTAGCCCTGCAAATGTCTAACCATATCAGCCTAAAGTTTTGTTTACATAAACTTTGTCCTACATCACTGTCTTAGAAATATTTCCCTGTTTTCCTATATAAAGACTGACCCACTGTTCATTCGGAGAGAGAGTTGCAAAGGACACCACGCTGAGCGGTTCACCACTGTTAGAGCTCTCTCTCCATCTTGCAGTCTGGTAATAAACCTATTTCCTTTAAATTGATCTCACTTTTTCTGTGCCTATTCCTGAAGTTGTATTACAGATCTATCAGCTGACATCTACTGGGCTCGCATTGACACCGACTCCGACGGCTGGAAACAAGCCGAACACTACTGGCCTTTGTGACTGCCCTGGGTACGGCACCTACGTACATATGATTTGGTTTCTGACTGCTTGCATTGCACGCTCTACTATGATAGGCAAGGTAATGAGATCTATACTTATTCGTTACAAACAATTTAAGGACACACTTGGCAAATACATTGTGGCGATTTGTTTATTGGTAACCCGGAGTGGCTTTCAATACACATTTGTCTGATGAACAATTAAAATGGTACATGAAGGATAACCCACCAGATCTCCCCATGTCACCATTTCATCCACATGTTTCCATGATGATATCTCCTCACTCAGCTAAAGACCTTGGGCCCTTTGTATGAGAATACATGTTGGCTGAGGATTGGAAACCCACCATAACTCAATCTTTGTTTTATTCTCCATTTCTTGATGTTTATTGTGTCCAATTTGAAAAAGTCAAACCATGCTTCATTTTGGAGCATCGACTGTTGGAAGACACCATGGTTGTGAAACAATGGACAGTGACATGGCCTCAATGGTTCTCGCTGACCTGCCGGACACAATTTGTTCCGTTACTCCTACAGACATGGGCTTGTGTAACGTTGCTTTTGCACTTTTCACATGACTTCCAATCCCGTGCATGTCGAAAGCAATTTTTATAATTCAACTGTTCATTTCAGTAAATACTACAATGACATTGAAAAATACATTTTTAAAAAGGTACTTAGTCAAGTGAAAACAACAGTGGCTGAGGATGCCAATCACATTTTTGGATTATTATTCATTAAAAAAAGCAATACCTTTTGTCACTTTTACTGAACCAAGATGCCTCTTGAATTGTATGAAGTTAACCTGCTTCCTACCTTGGCGTCTTGTGGAGCTTGGCAGTCTTGGTATTTGTCTCCTTGACTGCCCCCCTCAGGTCAGTGGTGTGCTCCTGGATTAGTTTTGGCATATGGCCAATTCATTTCCAACTTGGTCTCAATCGTGGAAGCCTATTGACAAGGACAACGTTTAAAATGTTAAGACAATTAGAAAAACAAGCACTTTTTAATCAGTGCTTTTTTGATGAAAATGTTGACCATAATTCTTGCTGAACTTTTATTCTTGACAATGAAACTAACCTTCAGAACAATGTTGCTCGACCTCCAGGAACGGTGGGCCACTAAAAAAGCAAACGTGCGGGGTCTCTTTTAAGGTGCTCAGTCAGCTTGATGTCTGCCATCTATAGAAGAAATGGCATGATGAATATTTTGATGGAGAACATTGCATCGGTACAAAGTGGGTTAAGGATGACACATTGAGTTTTTTTTCTTGTAAATGTACTCATTCTCTAGGTATCCTTGACCACCTTCCACACCACCAAGGACTTCAAGAGGAAGATTTGTCTATTTTTCCCCATGCTCAAGGCTATTCTTGAATCCCAGACCTTGAAGGAATCCTGCAAGAGTAGCTCTGCTTGTGACTCAATGCATTCATCAAAACCTGAAGGGGGAGAGATGAAGGTGACATGTAAGCAAACTGGACTTGATTCGTGAGCAAATGTTTTGCCATCTTGTCATCATGTTCAGTTACCTTCCAGCATGGAGAGATGCATGGCATCATTGGCATTCTTGGGAATGCCAAGAGTTATATTCAGGGCTTTTTTGAGCTGCTCTTACCCTTCTTCAGAGCATTGCAGCGGATTTTTAAATAAGCCAACAGACGCTTACAATGGCTGCGAGACACTGTTCTCACAGAATAACGAGAATTTACTGTATATAGGTATTGTTATATGCTCCGTTTGTGTTACATATTTTGGACCCAATTGCAGTGAAGCAGGCAAGGAGAAGGAAGTAGTACTCAAACGAATCTTTAATAACTTAAACCGGAGGCAATAGACTAACAAAAGACTTGGCGTCAAATAACAAAACCAAACCTGATGAGGGGAGACACAGGAAAGCGAGGAGTGAGGCACGTCACATTGGATTGAGGTAATGTGGAAACATGGCATGGTAATCAGCAGACGATCCAACAATGACAAAGCAGTCAGTGGGGTTATAATAGACTGACATGTGTTGACGAGACAATTAGGAACACCTGGGAAACAAGAGGGAGGAAGGATACACCGGGGGCGGAGACACGACAGCTGAACACAATGGGCAATCACTCAGACAGGAAACCAGGCGGGAAAAAGCATAACAAAACCAAGCAACCCTAACAGTTTGTCTGTTGTGTAGTAAAGCAAGTTTAAGATTACATCCATGTTCATTTCAGTGAGCTGTTTATGTTTTGTTTCATTATGTTAGGGACCTTCATGAGACAAAATAAAAGGTGATGTTGAATTAATTTCTTTCTAATGGGGTTCAGGTTTACGGAAGCTTATCGCACTCGCCTTGAAAATAAAATAAAATCCTGGCCGTTTTTCAAATTAATTCATCTTTGGTGTTGTTTTTTTAAAGTATTTTTTTCTTCGTTTTTCAAATTAATTTATTGTCTGATGGTTTTTTTCTTTGTTTTTCAAAATGTATTTTTGGCGTTATGTTTTTGAATTATTTTTTTCTTGTTTGTTTTTCGTTTTTATTTATTTTTTCCTCAGAAAAAAAATACATTCAAAAATCGAGCAAACAGCAGTTATCGACATATTTGGAAATCTCGCGTGGACTGCGTCCCCCAAATTCTAGACAGGAGGACCCGTGCTCGCGTACACACCTACCTCCATTCAGCACAATCATGTTTTATCCAGATATGCGGCAAAGACAGTGCGAGACAGCCCAGTCATCAAGTCACCTTAATGACAAGTACGCTTCTAAGTTTCCTCTTGTATAGAATTTGAAACCCCTCTTCTTGGCCAGTCTGTAGTCAAACATTCATTTGGAAGGAAAACTTAAAGCATCACACAACAAACCCACACAGGCGCAAAGACCTTTTCAAACATTCAGTAAGAGAGACACTTTTTTGCTCAGTTTGTTGCCAATGTTTTATTCCTAAGGACAGGAATTTCTTTTCTCATATTTAGATGTAATTTTCGATTGTTTTCACTTTTTTTACCTGTCTTGTTCAGTTGTTTTTTAACTGGTACTGCATTTTCTTTTTGTTGAGAACATGCTCTCAAAGTGTATGAAACTAGAATGCAATTAAACACTTGTTGTTGTTAATATTTGAAATAGATGACAAAAAGAAAAATGGACTAAATGTAATGAAATAAAAATGAATTTTCCTATTTGACTATTTTCTGTTCCTTTTTCACAATGAATTTTAGGCCTTACCTGACATGTTTCGCGGTATCACTTCCGCCTTCATGAGAATGTCAAGGCATTTCAAAAAAACAATGCGTTTTTTATCAAATTCCGATCTTGTGAAAATGATGCGATCAGGCCCGATTTCCGATCTAATTTTTGATCAGTAGGAATCCCTCAGAAGAAAATGAGAAAAGAGAAGTTTTACAGAATTTATAATTTTCAAGAACAAATTTTCACAGCAATGGTAACACTTGGAAGTGGGGTAGTTTGCTTCTACAAAAAAAGAACCGATGTTAGTAGCAGAGAATGGTTTCGATCCATTGAGCCCTGGATTGTGGGCCAACCACGCTTCCGCTGCACCACTCTGCTTCTTCTGACATATTACTTCACACTTCACAAGGTTACTCACAAAACTAATCAATCAAATCGTAGCAGATATACTGAGAGCACGTGGGTATTTCCACCTGCTGACGGAGCTCCTGAGGACCACCAGCGCAAGAACCTCGGTCTCGGCCGGGGACTGGCATAGCCTTGGTTAGTCCTGCTATTCACAGAGTCATCCATTACGCATTTAAAAATTTCCATTACAATAAAAAATGCGGTACGAGACATTCGGCCCCGGGATTTACAAATCAAGATACCATGTTGAATTTAAACTTGTACTTAAGATAATAATACCCCACCGACGAATCATTACCTTATCGTGGTGGTGGGGTTTGTGTGTCCCAGTGGTGGGGTTTGTCAGTCCCAGTGACCCTTGGAGCTATGTTGTCCAGAGCCTTGTACCCCTGGTAGGGTTATCCATGGCAAACTGGTCTGATGCGAGGGATCAGACAAAGAATGGCTCAGAAGACCTCTTATGATGAGCAACATTATTGGACGACATCTTCCCTCACCCGGACGCGGGTCACCGGGGCCCCACTCTGGAGCCAGGCCCGGAGAAGGGGAGCGATGGCGAGCACCTGGTAGCCGGGCCTAGACCCATGGGGCCCGGCCGGGCACAGCCCGGAGAGGCGACGTGGGTTCCCCCTCACATGGGCTCACCACCTGTGAGAGGGGCCAAAGAAGGCGATCCCCGGCTGCAGAAACTATCGTTTGGGGCGTGGAATGTCACCTCTCTGGTTGGGAAAGAGCCTGAGCGTGAGGTTGAGAAATTCCGGCTCGACATAGTTTGGCTCAGCACTACACAGCTTGGGTTCCGGTACCACCCCTCTTGAGGGGGCTTGGACACTTCCAGCATCCCTCCATCTTCGGGTGGGGGGACGGCACCTGATTGTTGTTTGTGTGCATGCACCAAAAAGCAGTTCAGAGTACCTACCCCTTTAGGAATCCTTGGAGGGGGTGCTGGAGAGTGCTCCTTATGGGGACTCCCTTGTTCTGCTGGGGGACTTCAATGCTGATGTGAGACCTCGAGGGAGTGATTGGGAAGAACGGCCCCCCTGATCGAAACCCGAGTGGTGTTCTATTGTTGGATTTCTGCGCTCGTAGTGGATTTTTTCATTGATAATACGGTTCCAGACTCTGGGTTAAAAGTTCTCTTTATATTTTTTTTCTGAACATAATCACCTACCGGAAATGTATCTTGATGAAAATATCTGGAAAAATTCAAATCTGGTGCTGTGGTTTTTGCTTGTTTAAGCATGTGCTGCTCCCGCTCTGACAAAGAAGTGGGTTGTATTTGAAGGAGTTCTTCAATTCCACAGTCATCACTGACATTATAGTTCGCTGACCAGAATGTCAGATGGTTGCTGTTTGACATAGCTTTCGCGAAAATGTATAAACTACCAATTCAGATGATCACGCTAGATCAAAATGATACATTTCAAACAATTTTCAAGTGTGATTTCTGGATTTTTCTTTTTAAGGTGGACCTGCACCTACGATGAAAATGTCAGAACACCATGATTTCTAAGTGGGAGAACTTGCAATATAGCTGGGTGTTCAAATACTTATATTGAACTCACTGAATAAGGTTATAAAGACACAATAGGATGCTTTTTGTATTGAAAGAAACTTTCATCATGGCCAATAGTGGATGCACGGATACTGTGCTGTCTAACTTAAAAATGTGTTATTTCTCTTTGAAGCAAACTTTTGATAAATTATAAAGACACGAATGCCCCACCCAAAACATGGCCCAAACACAAAACTTTACCTCAATCAAAAATCAGTTTTAAACAGTGAAAAATAGTGCTTGAGTGCATTTGTTTTAATCTCAGCTATGATTTTGCATTCAAATATTTTTTTTCTTTAATTGAAGAGTTTTTTTTATTATAGTGAGGTTATGAATTGTTTGAATGCACAGCAATATTTTGATTGAGCATTTTTTTTTATTGAATAAGACAATAATGACACAAATAGAATCACAAATGTACCTCCATTAATGTAGTTTAACAATATACTCACGATGAAAAAACAATCCAGAATTATCAGAGAAGATTTATTTTTTCAATGATCCACAAACTGGTTCTTTTTAATTCTGCTGAGCAAAATACCACCCACCTACTACTTCATGTTTGGCAACTAGCACGTATTAGACTACTGTAGCACCATCTTTGCAGTGATGGTGAACGACTGTTGAAGGAAGAGCACTGTTAGGTTCATCCAATTGTAGGTTTATCCTTAGGTTTTTCCGTATTCAGCTTTCAATAATAAAGGCATCTGTAGTCACATCTCCATTTAATTCTTGCAAGAGAGAATACATCCATCCGCGTCCCCGGTCAAGATCATTCTAACAACTCGAAGTCCGTTTCGCTAATTTATTCATAAGGTTTTAACGCCATGCCCCACAGAAGTCTAAACATTCGTAGAGTCTCACAACAATTTTGCACAGTTATCAAAACAATTGTACGTCCTGTCGAATCTTCCCAAAACAGTCCTTGGTTCCCAAGAGCGCTTGTTGTGAGACCATCTTCCGAAGCCGTAAACAGTCCTCAGTTCCCAAGAGCACCTGTCGTGAGTCCTCCGAAGCCGAAAACAGTTCGCAGTTCCCAAGAGCAATTGTTGTGAGACCTCTCCATGCCCATGGCCATTCCCTGTCCTCTTGATGTGAACCAGTCCTTACTTTAGCAAGACATGCATTAAAATGGCTTTTATTAATGCCAATAACTCTAACATAAAAGCACAGCGTTCAACACATATATGTATTGTTTAATATTGTTACACATTCAGGATCAGCATTACTATTCCTAATAAGCAAATATATTGATTAATATAGTAAGCATGTTTATAATAAGGCTTTCTATTCCTAAGTAAGCATTGCAAACACATTTATAATAATGATTATTCCAACATTCCCGCCTATATTATAAATTTGCACATGATCTCCTTTTACTATATGTTTGTTATTCATTTTATGACAAATCCAAAAAGAGACAGGGATATCTCCGTTGGCTGTTTTAATTTTACCCGGTTAGGCTCTACTCGTTCGGCAGGTCTGAAAAGCAGAAAACAAGATCATTTTCGCCCAATTCATCCTCGGAATTACCATGCTCCTGGAATTCACTGCTGTCGTCAGCACGCTTCATTAGTAGGGGATACAATTCATGCAATTTAGAATTTGTAGGGGCAATCGCAGTGGTTATAAGTCGGCTTATCAAAGATCTTAAGCAGGGAATAATACAACACCCACATAATGTCAAAATCGTAGCAAAAAGGGCTACGGAAAATGCAACAAATTGGGCCAAATCAAAAGGACATGCCACCAGCTTTTCAAGGCGGAATTCTCCGACTCCAGAATGCTTCTTCATATTGCGGTTGAGGGTCTGCAGGCCACTAATGGCCTGGGTGAGGGACCCACCGGGTGACGTGTTGTTGAGTGCAACATTTTCAAACATTGCATACGCCCCCTTGCTCCGCAAGCAGCATATCAACTGCTATGCGATCCTGGAACGCCATAAGACTGGTGGCTGCCAATTGTTCCTTTATCGCCACAAATCCCTGTTCAGTATAGTTTCCAAGTTTTTGGACATTGTAATGCAGGTAATTTATCCGATCAACATTTTATTTGGAGTAATTAAAGCAGGGGTCCCCAAACTTTTTCCTGTGAGGGCCACATAACTTTTCCCTTCTCTGATGGGGGGCCGGTGTCAGTTTGTAACAGAAAAAGTGTGACGATCGTAGGGGAGCTTAAAAAATGTATTGTTTTCCAGAAAGCCACACATAACCAAATAACCCTTTCCAGGTTCTTTACAGAAAAAGTCAGGAAACAAATAATAACAATATTAATCAAATAAATAATAACTAAATAACCCTCTCTGAGTTCTTCACAGAAAAAACAGGAAATAAATAACACTATTTATGAAATAAATAATATCTAAATAACTCTCTCTGGGTTCTTCATAGAAAAAAAGCCATGGAACATTAACTTTCTGTTGTGCCATGCACACTCTTCTCCCTTTGCCCTGATGAAGTTTATGCACGACACCACAACCTTCATTACAGAATCCCACGTCAAGATTTTGCAGCACAGTGCTTGCTGGTGAATTAGGCAGTGGACTCGTAGCGGGGCGGTGAGACCCCTTTTTTCCAACTCACGGTTCATGCGTCCTATTAAACCGCGAGTTTCGCCCACCATGCTAGGAGCCCCGTCAGTCGTGATGCTCGCCAGCTTTGACCAGTCCAGGTCCAACTTCTCCATGGTTTGGCACACTTTGTCAAAAATATCCTCTCCCGTTGTGGTCCCTTTGAGACTTTGGAGGGCTGCCAGATCCTCGCATATCTCAAAGTTTGCGCTAACTCCACGAATAAAAATGAGCAGTTGCGCTGTGTCTTGCACGTCTGTGCTTTCATCCAGTGCTAATGAAAAAAAGTCAAATTATTTCGTCTTCTGCTGCAGCTGGGCATATACATTACTCCCGATTTCTTCAACGCGTCTCGTGATTGTACTCGCCGACAGACTTACGGCATTAAATGCATCTTTCTTCTCGGGACACACTTCCTCCACGACAACATCCATACATTTCTTAAAAAACTCTCCGTCAGTGAAAGGCTTACCGTTGCTTGCTATCAGTTTAGCAACCCGAAAGCTTGCCCGAACGGATGCCTGCTTCAGCCGAGCTTGACGTAGAAATGTAGTCTGCTGAGATAATAGTCCAACTTTTCGCTTTGAGAGTTTGTCTGCTCGTATTTGGCCTTGCACGCTATCGTACTTGTCTTTGTGACGGGATTCATAGTGTCGGCGAAGATTGAATTCTTTGAATACTGCCACCGTCTCTTGACAGATGAGACAAACAGCCTCTTCTTTGCATTGAACAAAAAAATAATCGTTTGTCCACTGCAGGTTAAATACCCTGCATTCTGAATCAATTTTTCTCTTAACTAACCTTTTCGCCATTATTCCGTTCTCAAACAGGTTCAGGTTGCACAGTTTTTATATGCTTGAATAGCATCGCAATAGCGATGGTACCAGGGCTCCGCCCTCACCTGCGATCGTCCAGATGTCTCGCTAACACTGCTCATGCATGCAACGGTGGAAGTGCCCGCATGCATCAAAGGCAAACACTCTCCCCGCGCGTGTCACCAAAGAACCAATGCGAAGGCCCGCTTCACTGGGATGATTTGTGGGCTCAGCAGGGGTGCAATGAACCAAACACAAGATTAAAACGTCCCAGTCTTCAAGGCCAAATAGGAAAAAAATCCGATAGCGTCTCTGGTATTGTTCAGAGGGCCGGTCCAAATGTGCCGGCGGGCCGTAGTTTGGTGACCCCTGCTGTACACAATAATTAAGACTCTGTAAATCACAAGTTATCAAAGAAGCGCATTTTAAAGAAATAATATTAGAAAATTAGCAAGTTCTCAAAGCTGTTTTGAAACCCAAAAGGAAAAGTTTGTTTTTTTCTTTTATTTATATTATTCCCTTAACCGGGATCAACCTATAGATGTAAATTATATGTCTTGATTTTCTCATTTTTAATGAATTTTTGCAATTTTTCCATCAATTCTTTTCTTTTTGTGTTTTAGTACAATAAGTATTTTGTAAAATGTAAAAATAACTATATAAAAATATTTTCTGTTTACCACTTTAATTTTGAACTTAAAAAAATATTTGGTTTCCATTTGAAATGAAAAAGAAATGATTAAAATACATATTCCCTTACTAAGAAAAAAAGCTCAAATAAACATTGTTTTAGATCTACAAAAAATGTAAAATGCAAGGCTTGTCATTCAGTTATTTAAATCCGATTTAAATATATATATATATATATATATATATATATATATATATATATATATATATATATATA